>NC_064817.1:4761434-4872474 GCF_023721935.1 Panthera uncia | reverse complement strand
CCACGTGAACCTGATTGAGGAAGGACACTGCCACGCTGTCCCCACATAAACCTGATTGAGGAAGCACAATGCCACGCTGTCCCCATGTGAACCTGACCGAGGAAGGACACCGCCACGCTGTCTCCACGTGAACCTGATTGAGGAAGGACACCGCCACACTGTCCCCACATAAACCTGACCGAGGAAGGACATCACCACGCTGTCCCCATGTGAATCTGACTGACGACAACACCATGCTGTCTCCACGCGAACTTGATTGAGGAAGGACACTGCCACGCTGTGTCCACATGAACCTGACTGAGGAAGGACATCACCACACTGTCCCCACATGAACCTGACTGAGGAAGGACACTGCCACACTGTCCCCATGGCTTAGTATCTCCATGTCTGTGGTGTAGTCATCAAACAGTTAAAACAAAAATCTGTGTTCCAGGAATTAGTATCAAGGAACATATTTTATAAGGAATAATATTCTATGTCCCAAGGCTTTAAAATATAATCCTTTAATTTTTTCTTAGTGTATTTTTCATAACTCTGATAGTTTTATTAATTTTCTTTCCATGACGAATGCTCCCTATTTTGACAAAATTAAGTAAGGGCCATTGTGGCCTCTGTGAAGTCACCCTCATGGCCCTTCATCCTCACTGCACCAGAAATAACAGAAATGACATTTAACAGAACCTGACTACTTGAAGGCAAAGCTCCGTTTTAGGAAGAAGCGAAGAAATTAACTCTTGATGTCCATATGAAGTTCTTGGTTGTAGTTTTCAATGTCTGGTGTTTAGTCCCAGAATAAAAAATTTGGTTGAAGTAACAAGGGACAAAGCCTGCCCTGGGAATCGCTGTGACAGCCTATGTTACCAGCAGCGGCATGGAAAGATGACAGCAGTGAGCTGAATGCAGGAGAAGCGCGGTCATTAATGCATTCAGTGAGGCCACCTGCGCCCCCCCCCCCCCCCCCCCCCCCCCCCCCACCCAGGACTGCAGGATGCACCAGGAAGCACTCCTGCTCTTTCTGCAAGGACAGCCTGAGGCATCCTGGACAGCTGGGACAAAGCCTGCCCTGGGAATCGCTCGCTTCATGCCCCGCGAGCCGCTTTCACGATGCAAGAGATGAAAAGGCAGAGCAGAAGGCTGCTCCATTGTCCAAGGCAGAAACACTGGCCAGCCACACACCAGCAGGTTCTCACAGGGGGTCTGCTGGCCCTGAACCGACAGTCATAGGACACGATGCTATCAGGGGCCCCACTTCAGTTTGGGACCAATGTCAGTGAGGCCTGGGACCATGGACACCAACAGGTGGCTCCGAGGAGAAGACCATGTGTCTGGGAGCCTTTAAGGAGCATCATTTCCAATGCAGTGTTTCTAACAAGTCTTAAAAATTGTTTTTTTTTAAATTCCATTCTCATGTATGAATGAAATCAAACCGAGTTTGCACAGTAAACGAGGTTTAAACAATACTAAGAATTACAGCAGTACAATAACACTTTCTGCGATGTGACGTCTGCCTAATTACTCACATCTGAATGATATGTTTCAGACACTAACAAATACTAATGGGTCCACTGATCAAGAAGAGGGGAACTTTGGCAGAAAATGCAGCCTTTGGCCAAAATTTCAAACCAAAGAACACTGCTGTTCTGGTTATCCCTTGCTGTATAAGAACAAACAGCGTCCCCCAAATATTGGCTTAGAATAAGAACGGCTATTTCGCTCATGATGGTAGGCTAACCAAGGTGATCGAGTTAGCCAGACAGTTCTCTTCAGTGGTGCTATCCCCCAGGGGCTGGGCAAGACCCCCTCGATGGTCCCTCCACTCGCAGGCTTGGGTGTGGCCTGGGATGATGTCCCCCAGGGGCTGGGCAAGACTCCCTGGTTGGTCTCTCCCCTAGTAGGCTTGGGAGTGGTCTGGGATGGCTCACAAAGCTGGAGGCTGCTACAACTTGGACTCTTCACCAGCCTTCTCCCTTGCTGTCATCTCTCCACCACAGTCTACACACAGTAGCCTCTGGGTAGCCAGACTTCTTCCATGGTGACTCAGAGGTCCAAGAACCACCTCCCCAGAGAAACCATAAGCAAGTGCATTGATTTTTCTAACCTGGCCTCAGGAGCCAAGCAGTAAAATTTCTGCTGCACTCTATTTATTGAGGATGTACCACCCAGGCTCAGCAGGAGGGACACAGGCCCCATCCCCTACTCCCAATCTTCCAGATTGCAAAGGCGGGGGGGAGGTCAGGAATTTGTGGACATATTTTAAAACCACCACAGTTTGCTCTTTGGTGATAAATTATTTCCATTTCTTATTTTATATTCCTTTTATATGCAATCCTATATAGACTCATCCCAAGTGATCTTGTCTATAAGGGCATCAAGTTCAAATTCAAGGTCCGCTAAATATGGATCAGATGCAGAGAAGTCTCCTCTTGATCTGAATATCTGTGAAACAGATCAAATCACTATTGCAACATGGCAAATGGCTTCCAAATGCAAGAGTCTGGGAAGAGATCCAGGCTGCTGGAGAAGCCCTGAAGGGTCATCTGCTAAGTATGGGAAATTATGGGGGTGTGTATGTAAGTGATACATGTGGATATATAGGTATGTGTACATCTATCTACTAGATACATATCTAGATGCATGTCGATATTGTGATAAAATGTACGTGTATTTTGACCTGTGTGTCTATATATTTTTGAGAAAAACATTTCTAATGATGAAAAATGTTGACTTTGAAAAACAATGAACAAGCAGAAGATTCTACACAAACCCTGGAGAGGTTACGCAGTGAGGAAAAATTACTGTGTCTCAGGGCGCCTGGGTGGCTTGGTCGGTTAAGCGTCCGACTTCGGCTCAGGTCATGATCTCACGGTCCGTGAGTTCAAGCCCCACGTTGGGCTCTGTGCTGACAGCTCAGAGCCTGGAGCCTGTTTCAAATTCTGTGTCTCCCTCTCTCTCTGCTCCTCCCCTGTTCATGCTCTGTCTCTCTCTGTCTCAAAAATAAATAAACGTCAAAAAAAAAATTAAAAAAAAAATTACTGTGTCTCTAGGTACACGGTAAAGCATGCTTCAAAATAATTAACGAAAAGAACCTGCTTTGCTCATTTGTTCCTTTTCCTTTACTGACTCTACACTGGTTAAGCCTTATGTTTTCAGCGAATACTACATTGTGAAGAGCCACGGAAAACTTTACAGGACGCTGTATATCTCTCAGTGGCTGGCTCCACACATGTGCTGAAGATCGGCTACCTGAACAGACAGAATACATTTCTGTGTTGCCCTTACTGAAGAGACGGGGACAGGGTGCCCAGTTCTGACATCAGGGGCTGCAGAACATGGTACGCCGTGTTGCTGCCTGTCACATCTGGTTTCAGTGGGGTTCTGTGTATGTCTACCCCACCTACCGTGGATTGCCAGGAACGAGTGTTCCTCAACTTGGGCCCTGCGGCAGTTGGATCGTTCCCTCGCACAGAAAGCGCAAGATGGCTGAAAGAATAGTTTGTCTGCAGTAGTGTTCCCAACATCTGCTGAGATCAACGGGCAGATGGGAAAGACTCTGAACATAGTTGAGAGCTAATATATAGCCCCTAAATAAACAGCCGAGATGATCTTAATAGGAAGCCTGATTTTTGTGAGTGTGATGATTGCCAGCAAAATCTGGAGACTTGGACCACTTCAATGGCCATAAACATAATAAAAATAAATAATTGTTAAAAATGCTCTCCCTCCGCCCACGAATGTATGCTATTACTTTATATATTGCGTCTGGATTCAACTTCCAGACCATGACATCAGTGCCAATATATCATCCCGATTTGCCAACAAAATACCGTCATGTGTTGCTAAAGAGAAAATATGTTCCTGGTGAAAGCAAGGCTCATGGTCTAGATTTGTAATTGTTATTTCAATGACCAGAAATATGTAAGCTGTCAGGAAAACAGTATTTATTGAGTGTCCACTGGATGGCTGGATACAAAGACAAAACAATAGGCAATGTCAGGACCTTTATTTCTTTTCGAATGTGACCTCATATCTCTAGTATTTTTCTTTCTATCAGGCACAAACGTCTGTATTTTAAACCTGTCAGTAACTGGTAAATACAAATGAATGAGTCTATTCAACCAGCATAATATCAGACAGCAGTGACCTGATTCCCTGAACCAAGGCTGGGAGACAAATTCTGCCAAAATTTGTCTAGAAAGTGTTCTAAAACAAGTTCTAGGGGCTCCTGGGTAGCTCAGTCGGTTAAGTGTCCGACTTCGGCTCAGGTCATGATCTCACAGTTCATGGGTTCGAGCCCCGTGTCGGGCTCTGTGCTGACAGCTCAGAGCCTGTTTCGGATTCTATGTCTCCCTCTCACTCTTCCCCTCCCCCACTCACACTCTGTCTCTTTCTGTCTCAAAAATAAATAAACATTAAAAAAAATTTAAAATAAGTTCTAAAAAGTGTTGTCCAGTTTCCCAAATGCCTCTACACGTTTTACACCTGTAGTTTCTCCAGCCTCCAGCCCCAGGTCCTAACTCCAGCCCCTCCAGGATCTGTCTTTATCTGAGTCTAAACACCTCTAGAGGACGTCGGATGCCCCTGGGATTGGCTGAGGGCTGGAGATTGGCGAAGGTGCAGTGTGGGTGTTCATCAGAGTGTCTGAGTGACAAGGGTGTGTCTGTAGGAGCAGAGAAGCAGCATTGGGGGCAGTCAGAGATCAAAACCAGGATGATCCCTTGAGACAGTTGTGTCTGGGAGGTCCTGGCCACTAAAGCGAGGTCATCCACAAAGGGCCTGAATAGGACACGGTGGGGAGGACAGCTGGAAGCCATTTCAGGCCCCAGGAAACTCTGTGAAGTGGCATTCTTATAAAGCTTTATTTAGCATCTGCAACGCACTCGGCTATACATCATCTGGCTAGATCCTTCTCAAACCTCTGCACAGCAAGGAAAGCCGGAACCAGCTCCTAGGACTAGATGCAAATCACTAGAACCATAACGTCCCTTCTCCTTCTAGCCTAGCTCCTCCTGCCTCGCCACCACTAAGTGCTAAACGTGTGACACCGGGAAAATGGTGTGCACTGATCACTGCCTCTTCCTCCTACACCTGCTGCATAGTAGGTGCTGTAAACCTACTTCCTCAAAGAACAGCCCCCTCAGTAAGCAATGCACACAAAATGGCCAAACTAAGCCTCCAGCTTCCAATCTGATCTTCTTTTTAGATTTTTTTTTAACATTTACTTACTATTATTGAGGGACAGAGAGATACAGAGCGTGAGAAGGGGAGGGGTAGAGAAAGGGGGAGAACAGAATCTGAAGCAGGCTCCAGGCTCTGAGCTGTCAGTACAGAGCCCGACGCGGGGCTCAAACTCACAAACTGCGAGACCATGACCTGAGCCGAAGTTGGTTGCTCAACCGACTGAGCCCCCCAGGCGCCCCTCTGATCTTCTTTTTAGAAGTGCATGATTGGGACCTAGGATCTATCTGCTTGCCTCCAGAAGCAGAACACGATGAACAGAAATACCAGGAAGGAACTTGAACAGGGAGAGCAGGACAGAGCACTCAGCTAATGGAACTGGTGCTAAGGGTCTAATTCCTGTGGCCAATCACGTTGGTCAGAGACACAACTAGACCCACAGCCACCCTATTAGCTGCTTTGTTTTTCCTGCTCCATCCACACCAGAGGCTATCCTAAAGCTGTTAGTCTCTCTTTATTTTTATTTCTATTTTTTTAATATAATTTATTGTCAAGTTAGCTTACATATAGTGTATAAAGCGTGCTCTTGGCTTCGGGAATAGATGCCCATGCTTCATCACTTACATACAACGCTCAGTGGTTATCCCAACAAGTGCCCTCCTCAATGCCCATCACTCATTTTCCCCTCTCCCCCTCCCCTTCCCCATCAACCTTCAGTTTGTTCTCTGTATTTAACAGTCTCTTATGGTTGGTCTCCCTCCCTCTCTGTTTGTAACTATTTTTTTCCTTCCCTTCCCCCATGTTTTTCTGTTAAGTTTCTCAAGTTCCACATATGATATCTGTCTTTCTCTGACTGACTTATCTCAGTTAGCATAATACCCTCCAGTTCCATCCACCTTGTTGCAAATGGCAAGATTTCATTTTTTTCATTGCCAAGTAGTATTCCACTGTGTGTGTGTGTGTGTGTGTGCGCGCACACACACACACACACATACCAACTCCACACCCGAAAAACAAATAATCCAGTGAAGAAATGGGCAGAAGACATGAACAGACACTTTTCCAAAGAAGACATCCAGATGGCAAACAGGCACATGAAAAGGTGCTCAACATCACTCATCTTCAGGGAAATACAAATCAAAATCACATTGAGATACCACCTCAAACTGGTCAGACTGGCTAAAATTAACAACTCAGGAAACAATGGATGTTGGTAAGGATGTGGAGAAAGGAAAACCCTCTTGCATTGTTGGTGGGAATGCAAACTGGTGCAGCCGCTCTGGAAAACAGTGTTGAGGTTCCTCAAAAGATTGAAAATAGAACTATTGTATGACCCAGGAATAGCACTACTAGGAATTTATCCAAAGGATACAGGATTGCTGATGCATAGGGGCACATACACCCTAATGTTTATAGCCGTGCTTTCAACACTAGCCCAATTATGGAAAGAGCCCAAATGTTATACTCTCTTTAAACTTTCCATCACTAAGTCTGTCCTCAGACTCAGCAGATAAAAGGAATTAACAAGTACTGAGTTCTCCCTAAATGTGAAGAGCCATTGTATGCAGTTTTCATATATTTACATATTCAACCATTATTCTAAGGGTAGGAGTTAACTCGTATTATTTCATTTCATGGCCCAAGAAAGGGAAGTGGAAAGGGGTTAAGTCCTCTGTGTGAGGATGAACAGATCTGAAGGGGTGCAGTTGGGAAATGAAGCACCTAGAACCTTCCTGAAGTCCTACTCCAAGTACCATTGACCCTTGCACAACAAGGGTTTGAACTGCTTGGGTCCACTTATATGTAGATTTTTTCGGTAAGTGCAGCACAGTGCTGTGAATGTATTTTCTCTTCCTTACGATTTTCTAAGCATTTTTTCCTCTAGCTTACTTTACTTAAGAATATAGTATATAACACACACAACATAGAAACTATGTGTTAATCAACTTTATCTTATTAGAAAGGCTTTGGTCAACGGTAGACTCTTAGTACACAGTTGCGTTTTGGGGGAGCCCAAAGTCACATGTGGATTTTCAACCAGGTGGAAAGTCAATGCTCCAACCCTCACACTGCTCAAGGGTCAACTCTAATTCTAGTTAAAGTAATTCCTAAATTCTGTCTTGCTTCAACGGACAAGATGTCTGATTCCTACGTAAGACTAATTCTTCCACCGTGGCTTGGGATCCTATCCCATCAACCCCCCTTAGGGACTCAGTGGCTTTTCCTGTGTCTTCAGCCTCACCCTGCCTCTGGTCTCCTTCCATGAGTATCCCCATAGAATGTATCTGCCATAACAACTTCACAGAAAACGTCCCTCAACCCTTCCTTTTCTTACATCCACCAAACAACGTCTGTCCCCTCTTTCAATTTCCCACAAGACTTATTCATGTTACCTTCACCTCTTCACCCACTCCAATGCCCATGCCACCATTGCATCAATATATCTCTTCCTCCTAAGGTCTTCACGGACCTTCTTCATGAGGTCTCCATGAACGCCCGCTTGGCCCTTTTGCGCTTGGTCTCCCTGAGGGAAGTGACCACGCTGTCTGCATGTCTTCTCTTTGGTTTCTATGACTTCACAATGTCTTGTTTTCTTCAGTTTGTTTTGTGGGATCCTTTCCACGTTTCCTTTTGACATGAGAGCACGAGAGCAGGGTACTGTTCTTGTGCCCGTGTCCTCCACTCCTACGGTTCTGCCTCGGACGTTCTCAACTTTGGCACTAACCTGATGGGCCTTTTGGCCTGGATCATCCCAGGCACTGTAGCATATTTAGCAGTATCCGTGGTCTCTACCCACGAGATGCTGGTGGCCCGCCCTTCCTCTGACTTAGACTTCCTTCCTAAGACTTAGGTTGTGTCCAGGCATTGCCATATGTCCCCGGGCATAAAATCCCATGGAATGTGCCTGGCTGAGCATCACCATTTCTCCATCCCATTAATTAGTATTGATGCTAAAGTCCAGAGCCAAACATTTTCACATTTATACTCCCAACCCAGACCTGTGTCCTAAGCTGCACACTCTTCCACCCTAGTTGATAAGTGCACCTGTATGTCCCCAACGCACAGGAATGTAAGCTTAACATGCCCCACACTGAACTCACTTCTCCTGTAAGCTGTCTGAGCTCCTCTGACATTCCTGACATCAGCAGATGGCACCTCTCAAGCTTGGATGTCCGGGCGTCGTTCACCCCATGTCTAATCCAGCACCAAGCCTCTCTGATTCTCCTTCTTTAAATACAGCATCTTTCCTCTTTCCCCACCACCTCTACCGTCCCTCCAGCCTCCATACCCTCTCCTCCACTGAGGACCATAGCTTCCTGAAGTATATCCTGGCTTCTAACCAGCTTTCAACAGCCTTTAGTCCAAGGGCAACAAGAGCGACTGTGTTAAAGTCAGGGGTGCCTGGGTGGCTCAGTCCGTTAAGCGTCCGACTTCAGCTCAGGTTCATGGGTTTGAGACATGCATTGGGTTCTATGCTGACAGCTCAGAGCCTGGAGCTTGCTTCGCATTCTGTGTCTCCCTCTCTCTCTGCCTCTCCCCTGCTCACGCCCTGTCTCTCTCTCTCTCTCAAAAATAAACAAACATTAAATTTTTTTTTTAAGAAGTGCAAGCCGGCCCACGCCTCTCAAATATGTCCACCTCTTAACGCATTTCAGTGTTGTTTTGATAAAGTTCACAACTCTGGAGCTCTAAGTCAGAGCCCTACTCCATGCTGGCCCCCTAACTATTTACATCATCCTGACTCCTTCCCTAACACCTCACCGTCTAGCCCTTGACCTGCTCGAAGCTGCAAAACTGTGCCGTGTGTACGTCCCCTCTGAGGCCTGGCACTGGACATGCCTTCTGCCACGTGCCTTCCTCCTCCTCCTCCTAAGTCTCCACTTCGTTGTCCAGCCCAACGTACTCCTCCACAATCACCAAGACCCAGTGAAAGGCCTCTCCCGCCAGCCAACTGCCGACGACCAGCACATTCCAGCCACACTCCCTTGCCATCGTCTGCTCACTTATGTGGTTCCTTCCCCAGCAAGTAAGGTCCACGAGAGCATGCAAAAGCCACTTCCTTATCCTTCGACTCTTAGATCCCACTGTAGATACTGTACAGGCACATCACCAGTCCACAAATTTAATGAACATATGCGTAACACACACAAGAATGGTACCTCTGGGTGACGACGTGTTTCATCATCCAGGAACAATTGTATTGCACTCTGATCCACCGCGTTGCAATTTAAAACTGTGCAACAGGGTTTTATTGCTATATGATTACCAGCATCTCCCTCCCTCTATTAGGGACACAGAATGACAGGGACAAGCAGGGTGTGGCGGAGGCACGGAAGTAGCGTGTACGGACAGCCGTTTCCACGTCCCGCTCTTCACGCATCACGTCAGTGCTCACGACAACCCCGGAGGCCGGCATCAGCTTAGCCACTGGGCAACCGAGGCTGACAGACAATAATTACCACTTTGTGGCTTATAAGAACACATATTTATTATCACAGTTTCCATGGGTCAGGAGTTCGGGGACAAGAAGTGTCATCCTAACATATCCACAGGTGCGACCCCAATTCAGGATGACAGATTTTACAAAAGGGCTGGTAGGACTGCTACCTGTCATATTAATCATCTGAAAATACATGCGGTTTCCTGTCAAAACAGCTAGGTACAAATCCCAAATCCTTAGGTGGGTTATTCACTCACCTGTGAGTCTTAGTGATTCTTGGTAATTTGTGGTAATTTGCAACAGAATAACAGATAACTAATAAATGTGTGCTTATATAAAGATACCATGGAACACCGGTTGAAGACCGCAAGAAATTCCTTTTTTGCCCCAGTTCCCAACATCCCTGACACTTTGGAAGGCACTGTTAATCATCCGCGTTGAAAAAAAAAAATCCCAAATCTGGTCTGCCAAGAAACCTCGTTTTGCCAGGAATACTGTCTGTCTCTGTAAAAGTTACAGAGTAATAGCAGATCCAATCATATTTCTCCGTACCTAAGCACTTTCCCATCTTTTGGAAGGACTCTACAAATGGCCAGTGCTTAGAACAAAAGACCTGAGTGAAAACACAGCTGCACAGCACAGTGTCTGGTCAGGCAACCCGTGCAGAAGGGAGTTCCACTCAGGTGGCTTCCCGGCACAGATTTATGGGCCGAGTTAGGGTGACATCAGACACAAGTTACAGCGAAGCACGCAGGGCAGTTCTTGCTACGGTTAAGCTGAATCGCAGGTAGGTCTGGACTCACACAGGTCTCTTTCCTGGAAAGCTGAGAGATCAAGTCCCACCTGAAGTGGTACCTTGCCAAGGAAAACTCAAAGCTTCAGAAGATGAAAAACCAGCCTTCCTCTAGCCTAAGACTTCTTACCCTTTGGGCTACTGACACTTGGGGCAGGATAATTCTTTGTTGTGCAGTCTGTCCTGGGCATTTTAGAACATTTAGCAGTATCTCAGGTCTCTACCCACTGGATACCAGTAGAATGCTCTCTCCATGCAGGTAAAAAGGTCTCCACACACTGTCCACCTGGGTGGGGTGCTGAATCACCCCCAGATTGGAACCTCTGCTTTAAGCAAACAGATGAATTCTATTCTCAGTCCCCAATTACAATATAGTGATCTAGCATGTATGGGATCACACAAACTAAAAAAGGTGAGGATTTGAGATCTGTTGGTAGGATTCTAAAAGATAAGAGTTTCCAACATCTGCTACACCTCAAGGTCCTTTTGAATTGTTTACATAACTTGGGGTGCCCGGGTGGCTCAGTCGATTAAGAGTATGACTCTTGGTTTTGACTCAGGTCATGATCTCCCGGTTCTTGGGTTTGAGCCCCGTGTTGGGCTCTGAACTGACAACAGAAAGCCTGCTTGGGATTCTCTCTCTCCCTCTCTGTCTGCCCCTCTCCCCAAATAAATCAATAAACATAAAAAAATAAATAAACTGCTTACATGACTTTAAAGAAACAGAGCCAGAAAATATGCACACTGATTATGGCTATATCATTTACCTTCTGCACATTTTAAAGGAGCAACTTAATCACAGATTTTATAAGAAGGAACCAAGCCTCAGAATGGACAGACTACTCAAAATACACATTTCTCTGGGGCATCTTTCAGGGGAATTCCATTTTATTTTTAAGATGGGTGAACTAATTACTTTAAAGAATAGCATACTGTGTTCCTTGTAAAGAGGATTATTCTTTCGAATCACATAATCAGCTACTAACCGGGCAGCTTGAGTTCAGATTTCTCTATGCTAGGTTTCCATCAGAAGCCTGCACCTCGATAAAGATGGATTGTTATGAGATTAGTCTTGGTCCTTGGCCAACCAGGATCATGTTTTATTACATTCATTGTGTACAGAACCATGAAAATCTTTACACTTCCTGTGTTTGCTTGAGGAGAGTTTCTCATTAATTTTTAACTACCCCTGTGAACATGTTTAATTTTATTAATATTTTATAGAAAAAATAACAATGAAGGGAGGCTTTTTTTAATGACTTGTTTTAGATAAAATGACTATTATCTCAAACTGCCGTTAAAAATTTTTTTTAATCTTTATTTATTTTTGAGAGAGAGAGAGAGAGACAGACAGACAGAGTGTGACTGGGGGAGGAACAGAGAGAGAGATAGAGACACAGAATCTGAAGCAGACTCCAGGCTCTGAGCTGTCAGTACAGAACCCAACACGGGGCTCAAACTCAAAAACTGCAAGATCATGACCTGAGCCGGAGTCAGATGCTTAACCAACTGAGCCACCCAGGCATCACTCAAACTGCCATTTTTGAATGGAATAAGCATTCTGATCCCGGGTCCTCATGCACCCCGGGACAGCGGGGCCTACACAGGCTCTCCTATCCAACACCCTTCGTGCCAAATCATCCTCGTGTTTCTGGTATCGCTGATACAAATTGGCTGCTGTGATTTTAAGTGATTTTAAGTAACAACACTTAGGTGATAAGTAACCACGTCTGGACTGTGGATTCCTGATGGATTCCTGATGGCGGGCCTTCTGCTGCAAACCTCCCTTGCTCTGTGAATGACTGATAAAAATCCTTCAGATGATAATTGACTGTCCCTGAGGTATATGGTGATTGTAATTTCTTTTTGTAGAAAATTACAGACCATGGCACCTGCCTGAGGGGCTCAGTCGGTTAATTTCAGCTCAGGTCCTGATCTCATGGTTCATGGGTTCAAGCCCCGTGTCAGGCTCTTCGCTGACAGCGTGGAGCCTGCTTGGGATTCTCTCCCCCTCTCTCTCTGCCCCTCCCCTGCTCATGCCATATGTTCTCTCTCTCAAAATAAATAAATAAACATTTGAAAAATGACAAGCAATATAAGACTTCCACTTTCTGTAATACGGACACAGCCCTATGACTCAAGCGGGAATTCTCTATTTCTACAAATGGGTGATTTAAAACTAGCAATCAGAAATTAAAATGTGTTAAGCACTTGGAACACACTGTTATTGCCCTCTTTAAATTTATTTTACAGACCTTCCCATCCAAGCGAATTCTGCTATTCCCACTGCTATACTGGCTGCAGCAACGGAATGTTGGAAATCACGTAAAAGCCATCATTAAATATCAGGACGTATTTGTAAAACGTGTGACTTTCAGCTATAAAACAGGACGAATCCCTAAGCACAAAGACAAAAAGACAGACGAAACGTTTCAGGTGAAAAGAATCTGAGAACAGCACATATTTTGGAGGACAAGGAGAGGAGACAAAGAGGTACAGAAAGGGGCAGAGGCGTTACTTTTCATTTTCTACCTCTTTACTTTTTTGAACTTTTCCACAATGTGTGACAATATTTCTAGCTTTGTTTTTAATCTGTAAAGTTAATTACAGACACTGTTTTTTCTTCTGTGTTAAGAATTTTAGGAGATTAATAAAAAGCAAAATGGGAACTTTTACTCAAGACATGTACGATTTTGTGAAGTATAGGCATTAAAAGAATTTAACGTAATGTTTAAATACGGAACCCAAGACTTGCATTAAGGAAAAAAAGAGGAGAGAGAAAAAAAAAAAAGACATTCACATGAATTGATTGAAACATCACTTGTGGAGTAGTTGAGACGCCGTCCGAAATGGATGGAATTCTGGGGGAAATTTTTAGCTAACACATGAAAACATCTAAGAGAAAATATTTTTTTTCTATAGAACTTTGAGAAAAGGGACAGAAAAGCACTTTTATAGTAGGATTAAAACTGAGGGGCAGAATTTTATCAACAGACTCCTACTTCGCCAGGGTGAGACACAGCCTTTAAATTGCAAAAATACCTCTTGGGTTGCTTTGAAATAAACCACCCACACATACATACCCATTCGCCAAAAACCATTATTAGTACAATCAGCTATTAACCAAAAGGGGTTGAATAAGCCAAGGATACAAGAAGAAAGCAGGTCCCCAACATACAAGCTTGCAATTCAGTAACACGGAGAACCGCAGACCTGCTCTCCAAAGACTCTTTCAGACCCAAAGTTCTCAGGCTTATGAATCCAGGTGTTCTGACCTGCTGTTCTATCAGTTAAGCTTATTTAATAGCTTAAATAAGTGGTAGCTTCTAGAAAATAGAAACAAAAACAGGTCATGAGGCAGTTTTAATTAAAATGATTTGCTAATAATTTGCTCCCGCGTGGCCCCTGGCTGTGTGTGAACGGATGAAGCCAAGGTACAGAGGCGTCCTGGCCTCAGTTTCACCTGTGCCCATCTGTTCTTGTCCAGCTTCTAAACCGTTAGCAAGTTAGGTAACACTTCTGTGTCTGTCAGCGGAGGGCCCGACAATGCCTCCAGCGTAAACACAGTCACGAAGGTTATCTACCCACGGAGGAGTCTTAACGTAGAGCAGATGTGTTCAAATCTCTCTCACTCTGGCTAATACCTCGAGGAACTTTAAAGCTCTCTTTAATAAGGAACATCAAATACTTCTGTAGGCAATTGGGATTTTGCCTCCTATTTATTGAGACACATAAATCATCCTGAAAGGAGCAGGACTCTGGTTGCCCTTGTAGTTTTAATGTTTGCTGAGATAAACCATGGTCATCAAAACGGACATTTGTCCACTTCTGGGCGAGACGGAAAGTTCGCAACGTAGAGAGTTCTCTACATTTTGAGATTGCAGGGCGCCACTGACGTTGAACTGTGTCTTCCCTGCACACTGATGCCCGTGGTGGTCCTGGGTGCCCACTGGACGTCAGGTGCCTGATTTTTCTCATGGTCCCAATTTCCCTTTGACCTTTTACTTCTTTTCCTCGCACATTTTAGAAAATGTAGACAACAGAATTTATGATGAAGAGCAGTTTACGCCACAAGAATATTTTTTAATTGAATTTAGTTTTCAATGAGTACAAATATGGACACTGTGGTAACAGAGTAAAACCTTTTCTTAAATTACTGATTCTCAAGATGTGGTCCCTGGACAAGCACCAGCATCACCTAAGGACCTTTCAAAAATGGAAATTCCTGTGCCCACCCAAACCTACTGACACAGGGAGACTGTGGGCACAGCCGGGTTCTGTTCCATTCACAAACCCTCCGCCTGACTGTGTTGTGTGACGGAGATTAAGAACTGCGATTCTCAGGGCGCCTGGGGGGCTCAGTGGGTTAAGCTTCCGACTTTGGTTCAGGTCGTGATCTCACAGTCTGTGAGTTCGAGCCCCGCGTTGGGCTCTGTGCTGACAGCTTGGAGCCTGGAGCCTGCTTCAGATTCTGTGTGTGTGTGTGTGTCTCTCTCTCTGCCCCTCCCCAACTCACTCTCTCTCTCTCTCTCTCATAACTAAAATAAACATCAAAAAAAAAAAAAAAAAAAGAACTACTGTTGTAGATGTGAAACAGGAATCTCAAGTTGTTAAGAAAAGACCCTCCATGGCAAGACAGTATTTTCAGTGATAGTGCTATTTCTGTATTTGTGTTTCATAGTTAAAACTCATTTTCTGTAAAAGAGACAATACTTTTCTAAATTTAAGGGTTAATTAACATTTAGTTACAAGTAGTGATATGCTAGTGGTTACCTGATAATATCAACATATGACAGACTATACAGCTTTGTCTTTGTTCAAAGTGTCTCTGAAGAACTTACAAAATGGGTGAAAACCTAAACAGGGTCGCCCTGCCTCAGGAAAATAATGAGTGATTGCATGTGATGTGTGCCCACAGGATCCATGCCATGCTGGAAGCTGGGTTACTTCATGTAGGCCTCACAAAAAGCCTATGATATGTGTACTTACATTATTTCCATTTGACCCAGAGGGATGGAGTTTCTGCGTGCTTAAATACCTCACCCAACGGCACATGGCTAGTGAGGCAGATCTCCCAGCGCAGGCCGCAAAGCCCACGCTTCCCACCTCTGCAGCCGCCGGTTCACCAGCATAACTACACCCATGCTGTTTCTGGTTACAGGTGACCACTCTTCTCTCCTCCTCTTGCCTGTTTGTTTCGCAAAAAGTGGCTTTTACTGCCCATATTCTGCATTCAGGGCATGAAGACAAAGGCCTGTGGCCAGAATCACAAGGGAGCCTTCTGGCGGGATGCCAGGGTTAAGGTTCCTGTGTGAACAGAGGTCCTTGTCGACCAGGGCAGAGGACCTGTTGGGGGGTGGGGGTGGGGAGGACAGCCCTGGTCCTCCCTCTGTCCCGGGGGGAAGGCATTCATGCCTGCTTCGCTCACATGACATTCTTCTGAGCACACTCTGGCTGGGAAGGTGGGGAAGGTGGCATCTGTTCTATGACATCACCTGCCCTAAATTCGTGCCAGCACCTTTATCTCCAGTATCTATTAATACAAAGAAGAAAATCAAGTTTATTTCAGAAGTATAAAAAGCCACCCAGAGTGGCTCCAGTCAGTTAAGTGTCTGGCTCTTGATCTCAGCTCAGGTCTTGATCTCAGGGCTGTGAGTTCCAGCCTCACGTTGGGCTCCATGGAGCCTACTTAAAAAAATTTAAAAATTAAAAAAAAAAGGCCACCCAGATAAGGTATAATAGCTTAAATAAATAAGAGCTGCATTAATGCAAATGATGGAACTCAGGACGTTTGTAGGCATGCAGACTTGGATAGTTTATATTTAAACAATTGGATAGTTTATATTTAAACTATTTATAAAGTAATATAGTTTATGTTTAAACTGCATGTGTCTATGTGCAAGAGTGTATGTGTATTTTGTGTGAGAGGAGATACGGCCAAAAAATACATCACTAGGAATAGTTAATTTTTCTGTCTTTGTGTTTGCAATATGCCCAAGGATGCTTCAGCTGTGGCTTTCAACTTAATCCAGATTTATTTTATTTTTCTGGCGTTTACAGCAACTCCCGTGCCACTAGAAAGGTTTGCTGCTGAGCTGGGTCAGGGCCGCCCACATCGTTCACCTGGACTGACACAGCCATGTCTTACTGGCTGCATCACAGCACACGTGTTCAGACGGACAGCAAATCTTATTCCTTGTCTGCTCAAAACCGCCCTGGGACTTCTCAGCCAATCTAGGGCCAAAGCCAAAGTCCTTAAAATGGCCTCACCTGGCCCTACGTGGTCTGGCCCTCCCTCCACGTTTCCCTTGTCCTCTTTCTCTGCCTTGAACTCCTCCATCCTGGCCCGCCTCTTTCTGTTCCCGGACAACCTTCAATTTCTCAGTCTCCAACGCCCACCTTCTGTACTCTGCAGGCAGCCTGCTTTATGTGGACAGCTCCCCCAGCCCCAGGGGCACCATGTCTCCATTCGCGTGGCTCTCCCTATAACGCAGCATCCAGCACCAAGGACTCGCAGGGGAGCGAGGTGGACAGTGCCATGACCATAAGAGACTCTCTGGAAGTATCTGTGCCACGAATGGATATGCAGGACACATATCTAGGAAACCTCAACAGAAATGCAACCCAAATCCCACCATTAAGCACTGAGCTAAGAACTGTCACTTCAGGAAAGGAGGCCATCACATTGTGGTTTACATATCATCTGAGATGGTTCTAACTGAGCGCAGATTAGACACGTCTTACTCACTCATGCCTAGGGAGCTGGACACAGCATGACCTCGTTTGTCTTCTGGCCCAAGCCCGTGCTCAATAACAAGCATGACCGACCCAGCTTCTAGCATTGCACAGTTGTCTCCTCACCCCACCCTTGGTCCTCAGGACACCATTATTAACAATCACAAAGACCGACATGAAGGTGAGGAAGGGGCCTTCATGAGGTCTTCTATTTCACTCTCTGCAAAATATTTCCCTCTCTCCTCCTCCTTCCCAGATATTTCTTTCAATTGTCCTATATTCACTGAAAAGGGGTCAGACATTGAATTCTGACCAAAAATTTATAGAAAAAGAAAAAGAAATATATTTGAAAATAATCCTAGGGGCACCTGAGTGGCTCAGTTGGTTGAGCGTCTGACTTCGGCTCAGGTCATGATCTTGCAGTTCATGAGTCTGAGCCCTGTGTTGGGCTCTGTACTGAAGCTCTGTGCCTGGAACCTGCTTCAGATTCTGTGTCTCCCTCTATCTCTCCCCCTACCCTGCTCGTGCTCCGTCTCTCTCTCTCTCTCTCTCTCAAATATAAATAAACATTTAAAAACTTTAAAATAATCCTAAGATTTGTATGGAACCACAAAAGATCCCAAATTGCCAAAGCAGTCTTGAAAAGGAAGGACCAAACTAGAGATATCACAATCCAAGATTTCAAGATAACCTACAAAGCTGTGATAATCAAAACAGTATGGTAATGGCAACAAAAAAGACATATAGATCAAAGTAACAGACAACCCAGAAATAAACCCACGATTGTATAGTCAATTAGTCTTCAACATAGGAGGCAAGAATATAATAATGGGAAAATGACAAGAATATAATAAAGGGAAAGAAACAAATGGTGCTGGGAAAACTGAACAGCAACATGCAAAAGAATGACACTGGACCATTTTCTTACACCACACACACAAATAGACTCAAAATGGATTAAAGACCTAAATGTGAAACCCAAAACCATAAAAATCCTAGAAGAGAGCATAAGGCAGTGATTTCTCTGACATTGGCCCTAGAAACATTTTTCTAGATATGCCTCCTGAGGCAAGGGAAACAAAAGCAAAATTAAACTACTGGGACTACATCAAAATAAAAAAGCTTCTACACAGAGAAAGAAATAATCATCAAACCTAAAAGACAACCTACTGAATGGGAGAAGATATTTGCAGATGACATGTCTTATAAAGGGTTAGTCCCCAAAATAAAGACCTTGTATAACTCAACACAACAAAACTCACCAAATAATCCAATTAAAAATGGGCGCAAGACACGAACAGACATTTCTCCAAAGAAGATACAGATGACCCACAGACACATGAAAAGATGCTCGACATCACTCATCATCAGGGAAACGCAAATCAAAACTACCATGAGATACCACCTCACACCTGTCAAAATGGCTAAAATAAAAAGCAAGAAGGGTTGGTGGGGATGTGGAGAAAAAAGGAACCCTCGTGTACTGTTGGTGGGAATGCAAACCAGTGCAGCCACTCTGGCAAATAGTATGAAGGTTACTCAAAAAATTAAAGTAGAACTACCTAAAGTAGAACTACCAATAATTCTACTACTGGGTATTTACCTAAAGAATATGAAACACTAATTTGGAAAAAAAAAAAGGCACTGCTATGTTTACTGCCGCTTTATCAACAATAGCCAGGATACTGAAGATAAGTGCCCATCAACAGTTGAATGGATAAAGAAAATATGGTGTACGTACACACACGTACGTACACACACACACACACACACACACACACACACACACACAGGGCTATTATTCAGCCATCAAAAAGGATGCAATCTTGCCATTTGTAACAACATCAATGGATCTAGAGGGTATGATGCTAAGTGAAATAAGTCAGAGAAAGACAAATATAATAGAATTTCATTCATATGTGGAATTTAAGAAACAAAACAAGCAAGCAAACAAGACACAAACCAAAAACAAAGTCTAAGCTCTAGAGAACCAAGTGATGGTCACCAGACGGGAGGTGGGGGTTGGGGGAAACAGGTGATGGGGGATGAAGAGCACGGCCATAGTGATGAGCACAGAGTCACGTATGGAATTGCCACATCACTACATTGCACACTTGAGACTAATGGAACCCTGTGTGGTAATGATACTGGAATTAAAATTAAAAAAATATATTTTGCATGTTTTCTTTAACTCCTGTCACTGGAGAATTGCAAATATTTGTCTGAGGTCATGCGAGTGACAGCATTTTGCAGTGCTAGGTGGCTATCAGGGTATTTAAAGAACGGTGTCCACAGAGAATGGGTGAATGCCCAAGGGCACTGAGTGTGTGACTGGGGACCAATGTTCACAAGAACAATGCAAGTGTTTACAGTTCTACAAAGTCATCTGATCAAATTCAGCTATCGTAATGGTGGATTTAATAATTTGATTTCTGGTTTTGAAATAGATGAACCGATTGGCAGGTTTTGCAGTGCACCTTTGCCTGGAACTATCTGGTCAACTGGGTTAAGCGAGTCTGATACAAAACTGATTTAAGAAGAAGAATGGGAGACTGTTTGTGCTAACTGAATTACCCTGGGAGCTTCTCCCCAGTTTCCCGAATGTCCACTGCCTCTGCTCCAAGAGGCCTTGTTCTGACTTGAATTGCTTTCAATCCCTTGCACATCTATGTCTACTTTGTTCTGTGCCCATCAAGTTTTTCCACGTCACTGCAAGTAGCACCACATCACATCAATTTGACACAAGTTTCAAAGGTCTACTGTGACCATGGGATAGTGATGGGGCCACTCTACATATCCTTCCATGAGAGTGGTCATTAGGATAAAAAGGAAAATCTCACCAAACACACAAAAATAGCTATACATCCATGATGTCAAATGTCAGTATACACAGAAAAAGGGGTTAAACGATTTTATCCACAGGATATAATCTTTTTGGATTCTGACTCAAGCATGAAAAAAAGAAAATACAAGGATCCTCCTTCTGTACTATTCCTTCTGAAATCACTGATGTCACTGTGGTCAATGAAACCTCACCAGAGCTGCTGGAAACACCGCCCTGAGGTTTATAATACCTGTGGGCTTCATACTGAGGATGCTGCTCAACACCCTACACTGAACAGGGCAGCTGAGGCTGTGAAATCTTTTTTTTTCAACTTTTTTTTTTTTTAATTTATTTTTGGGACAGAGAGAGAGACAGAGCATGAACGGGGGAGGGGCAGAGAGAGAGGGAGACACAGAATCGGAAACAGGCTCCAGGCTCCGAGCCATCGGCCCAGAGCCCGACGCGGGGCTCAAACTCACGGACCGCGAGATCGTGACCTGGCTGAAGTCGGACACTTAACCGACTGCGCCACCCAGGCGCCCCTGTGAAATCTTAACTAAAGAAAAAAAACACAAAACAAAAATCTTCATCATTAAAAAAAAATATTGTTGGCTTATTTTACCAATACTTTTTTTTTTTTTTGAAAGAATTTTGGATATGTCAAGTTATTTCACAATTTCATATTTTCAGTTGGTTTCTCGTCCAATTTGTTCTGGCCCACTGCCCCAGTCCTTGAAGCGTTATGCATGCTTTGCTGACACTCCCAGGACAGTTCTCAGTGGAGATGACTGATGCTGAAGGTGAACCCAGTATCTGGGACTAAAGCTTTACTTCTAAACAAATTAACATCTCACTGCAACACTGGTACCAAGTTCACTTCCTTGTCTGAACGACTTAGTATGTACTGCATGGTCTCATGGATGAATGGTCACCAAATCACAGGTAAATGGGCCAACGAGAGTCACCGCTTTTTATCTTTACTCATTCTATTTTCTGATTTCTAGAAGTCAGCTGGCTTGCACTGGAGCCCAATATGCTAACTTCGTTTGCTATGCAAACAAAATGTAATGGCAAGATGAGGTCACTTTCCCATGTGCGTGAAGGAAGTAACACTTGCTCAGATTGCACTCATAAGCCGGGTCCTCTTCTGTTATTTGAGGCAGGTGAAAATTCCTGAGGGATATGGGAGCACCAGTCATGGTATGGCTTTTCAGTGTCAGTTTCTTCCACTTTAATAGGTCTTTGATGCCAGTGAGCAACAATAATGATTTGGTCTTCACTTGATCAAAATACTTTCCTCTCAAAAAATCACTGTCACTGAAACAGATAAATGCCTACAGTGTCTGGAATTCTGCTCTGAGTAGAAGTCAACAGTAATGGTTTACAAGGCTTCCTTACTGTGGATTTTTTTTTTTTGATGAATACAGTACATTACTATGAATTTCTCTTGCTTCATGATTTTCTTAATTACATTTCCTTTCTCTAGCTCACTTGGCTATAAGAATACAGTATATAGTACATGTAGCTTATAAGATATGTGTTAACAGACTACTTATGTTGTCAGTAAGGCTTCTGGCCAACAGTAAGCTATTAATGATTGAGTTTGGGGGAACCAAGTTAGACGCCAATTTTGGACTGTGGGGGGGGGGGAGCGGCATTCCTAACCCCACATTGTTTAAGGGTCAACTACAATCTCCATAAGGTACAAATGGTGAATAAATGCAAAGTTTTACTGAGTTTAACCTCTGTTTGATGGGAATATGTCCCCATTGTTGTAAATGCATAGGGATGGGTCAGTTTCTCAAGCATTATGAGAGGCAGGAAAAAAAAGACAGAGTTCAAGGAAACCGATAATACTTTCTTAGAGGAAAGAAGGTTATTCCCCACCTGGGAAGAATTTCCCTTCCTGAATGAGGATGTAGATGACATTAACTTTGAGAATTGTTGTTGATCTTTGGAAAGTGTGTGTGCGTGTGTGTGTGTGTGTGTACACATTTGTGTGTGCTTGATCTTTCATTTTCTAATACTCATCCTCTTGAAGACCAAGAAAATTGAGGAGAAAAGCCTCCCCTCCCAGTGACACAGAGGCCTTCAAGGGAATTAACCATGGAGTATCTCAGTACTTACTGGACCTGTCCACTCCGGTCCCATGGCCACTACCCACACATGACAGCTTATACTCCAATTCACTGGAATGGGACAGAATGAGCAGTTCCTGTCACACTATCCACATTCCACGTGCTCAATGTCCAAGTGAGGCTAGTGGCTACCCTACTGGACAACACAGGATTATAAAGCATTGCCATCATCGTAAGAGTGTCCACTGGACAGTGTGGTCCTGGACTTTCTTCAGGAGTGGGGCATAACCCAAAAGCTCAGGCTTGGACGAGGCAGTGCTCCAAGGGAATGAATTCTATCGACTGCACTAAGAGGAACAGGGACAACGTGAAGCTGGGAACTGGCCTGGCAAGTAGGGGTGGGGTACTGATGCTGAGCTGAGGATGCATCTATACAGGAGGGCTGAAGTGTCTCTCTCTCATCTATCTCTGTCCCCTCTCATCTCTATGATCTTTACCTCTCTTATCCTTTCTCTCTCTGTCTCACTAGTTTCTGCCTTTTGTTTTCACGTCAACTCTTCCACTTTGTCTCTCTGTCCCCTGATTTAAAGGAAAAACAGACAGTCTCTGGGATTACTGCACATGGTTAGAATGGGAATATACCGAGCAATGACACCATGTAGTTTTCCCCCACCCCATTTAGGCAACAATACTTAGCATCCAATTGTGGAGAAGGTCTATTGATCTTTTTCGTCATTAAAATTAGCTCTAGGTATCCCTGAGCCTTCTCTTAGTCTCTTTTACAAAACTGTAGGGAAATTGAGGGAAGTGTGATGTTAGTACCACGTGCTACAGAGGTGAACAGTGATTACGATAGCAGAGCTAAGGAAGCAGGCTGGTATATGAGCTGCACAAGATATGTTTAAAACATTACCTTTGTAAGAGGGGTTGAGAATGCAATTTTCTGTTGTAATAAAGTTGTCAATTTTACTCCAAAACAAATGTATTGGCTCAGCCTTTTCTTCTTCAGTTTCATTTTTGCAAAAGCAGGGTTACCTGTGCTAACTTTACATTTTCTTATTTACATCCCACTTGTTTGGAAAACTTTTAGTGAGAGTTACTCTCGGAATAAGATCCTCACTTTACCTTGTTTCTCTTTATTCTTATTCTAAAAAATTTAGAAGTATAAAAAATATTTCTAAATTTTTTAGTGGAGGATACACCTTTCTTGGTAAAGAAGTTTCACCAGATATTTTCACGATAAATTATTAGTTATGAACGAATACGGAATTCCTCAATGAAGATAAAAGAACACAAATGAATGATCAGAGTTATGTTACTGATCTTGATTTTAGGACCATGTGAGTCATACTAAATTTTTGTTCTTGTTTGTTTTAGTGCATCAACTGCCCAGTAGGAGACGCCTTTGGCGGGTTCATTTCTTCCATTTCGGACCTTAGCTCTAAGTCCAAGGAAGGACTTTCCTCTCTTTGGCTGGTGGACAGTCAGTCTCTGCAGTTGGCCCTTCTCTTTTTCTAACTGGGAAAGTGAACCCTGGAGCAGTCTCACTCCACCAGCCTGGGAGATGTGGCCTGAGAATGGTCTCCTTTCTCCTCTTTCTCGAAAGTTCTCAAGGTAAGGGAGGACAAGTGGACAGGGGACAGGATAGGTTTGAGGCTGGAGTATCAGAAGTGGGAGAGGTGTTCACGGAACAAGGTTCCTACTTTAATCCAAGATCACACTGCAGGATGCTCCTGTTGGTTTTATGAAATATCATCTTTCAAAAGACACACATGGAAAGGAGTTTGCGAGAGTGCCAATGGAGATGACCCATCTCACCGTTCAGGACTCATTGACCACTGTGCTCCTAGACATTTTAACTTTCAATATGTGAAAGTCAGCAATCCTTTTGCTATTACTTCAGTTTCCATTTTGATAGCTAAATTTAAGAAAAATGCATTTACTCATTTTTACTTAAAAAGCATTATCCTTAGAAGATATTTTCTTTTTAATTTTTTAATGTTTATTTATACTTGAGAGAGAGTGTGCAAGCAGTGGAGGGGCAGAGAGAGAGGGAGACACAGAATCCGAGGCAGGCTCCAGGCTCCGAGCTGTCAGCACAGAGCCCGACATAGGGCTCCAACTCACGAGCTGTGACCTTAGCCAAAGTTGGCCAGTCAACCAACTGAGCCACACAGCCACCCCGCTTAGAAGATACTTCTATCTGTGTCTCTGACCAGCTGCATACCCTCGCATCCACACGGTGAATGAAGTCTGGGATCATGTCCTCTAAACATTACCATGGACTGTGTCTGAGGTGAATTTTGGGGTGCATCATTGCAACGTTTTATTTCCCCAGTACTTTAAAATTCACAGACTTGTATAATTTTTATGTAAATAATATACGTGTATAATGTTAGATATTTTGCTTGACTTTTTGAAAAATTATGCATCTTTACGTAGAGGGTATCTTTGCATGTACAACTTGGTCTACATTTTTCTTATCGTGTAATAGGCCAGATTCCTAGATATGGAACCCCAAAGGCAAATAGAGAATACATTCAAGGCACTTGTTATGGTGTTTTCCAGAAATGTGCCTTCCTCACTATATTCTTGTCTTCTTTCCCTTGAGAGCTATTGGTCTACATCTCCCTCCTAAGATAATAATGCTGCTTGAATCACAGGATGAAACATGCAAAATATAACCTTTCTTCATTTTCTGCTTTTCTAAGGATGAGTTGATGATGCTATTTGACAACCAAAATCTGGAAAAACAGGTGAGGGGGCAAAAGCATAATTTTCAATCCTGTTTCCTGAAATATGTCTGCCTGTGAAATACGGTCCCTTTACCACCTTCCCAAAGATTGCCTCTGCCTAAACCATGTATGAAAACATGTGGAGGCCACATGGTTTTAAAAACACTGTCATTTAAAATTTAAACATACTAGACTCATCAATTATGTAGCAAAAGTCTCTTCTCCATGTATCATAAAATCAAAAGTCCTATATTCAAACAGTGTGGATCCTCTGTCCAAAGCCCAGCATTAAGTTTTTAATGTAAAAACTTACCACAAAACACTGAGGATAATAATTTTTATTGACTAAGCACCTAATAAGTAGATAAGTAATAAGTACTTAAATAAATAATAAATACCTAATAAAAAGAGACCTACAAAGCAGTTTTTAAAGTAAAGCATGTAAACGTTTGTAATTAGAATAAATACCACTATTTTCTTTTCTTTTTTTTTTTTTTAAGTTTATTATTTGGAGAGACAGCAGAAGCAGGGGAGCAGCAGAGAGAGAGGGAGAGAGAGAGTCCCAAAGAGGTTCCACGCTGTCAGCACAGAGCCCAATGTGGGGCTCGAACTGACGAACTGTGAGATCATGACCTGAGCTGAAATCCCGAGTCAGACGCTTAACCAACTGACCCACCCAGGGGCCCTAAATACCACTATTTTCAAGGGCGCTTATGTGGCTCAGTCGGTTAAGAATCTGACTCCAGCTCAGGTCATGATCTCACAGTTCGTGGGTTCAAGCCCCACATCAGGCTCTAAGCTGACAGCTCGGAGCATGGAGCCTGCCTTGATTTCTGCGTCTCCCTCTCTCTCTGCCCCTCCCCTGCTCGTACTCTGTCTCTCTCTCTCTGTCAAAAATAAATAAACATTTAAAAAATTAACACAATAATAAATAAATACCTCTATTTTCAAATGAGTATCCTTTGAAACCCACATTTTATACTTCTTTTTTTTATATGTATAGGACTCTATCAAATAGACAGCATACCTAAAAGGATCATACTCCAATGGTGTATTTTGTTAAGTGACAAATTAGTTACATAAAATGACATTACTTTTTGCACTCTGATAGTTCTGCCTGTAAATGTGGAGTTCCAAACAGCAGAATGGGACTTCTAGCTATAAAGAAGAAACTGATCCTTGTCAGGGAGGGTGGGAGGCAAATCACCCAGGGAGGGTGAAGGTGGCTTGGAGGTATGGGCTTCCAGTCACGGAATGAATATGCCACGGGAATAAATGGCACAGTGCGGGGAACACAGAGAACAGCAGTGTAATAGCTTGCGTGGGGACAGATGGCAGCTAGACCTTGGTGAGCACAGCGTGACTGTAGACTTGCTGAATCGCCACGGTGCATACCCGGTGACCTGTGACACTGTGTGTCAACTATACGCAAAATTAAAAACAAAATAAAGGTAGAGTTACGACAACGTCCTACGTACTTTACTAAAAATTAAAAGGTTGTACGTGATCTTCAACATTATTGGCGCTTGTACACAGTGAAGCTCAGAGGACCCGAAGAATGGGCTTACTTCAGCATCAGGGAGCAAAGTGGCTGTGAAACAGGAGATAGGAGGGCAGGGGTAGTTTCTACCAGCACAAAACTACAGTCTCGATATCAAGACTTGGTGTCTGATATTTAGATCAGCTCGAAATCAAGTTAAGACTTAAGCAAACAGCTTCCTAAGTATGTGGCTTTTTCTTTTTTTTTTTTTTTAAATCCGCAATGCTTACTGGCTCATTTCAGACACTCATAGCTGCATTCTTAACTCAGTGGAATCTCAGACTGGGGGCAAGGAGGTAGCTTGTGAGCTGAGCACCTTAGCAAAATCCAACTGAAGCAGATAAGTTTCCTAGCGTTTTTCTTTCATCTTAGTCCTGTTGAAAAACCCAAGTCTCTTAGGACAGACAAGGCTGGCCACGCAAGCCAAGGAGGGGCGGGTGGCCACGCAGAGCGTTAAGTGGTTCCTACAACGTCAGTGCTCTTGGAGCACAACTGGAACCTCAGTGAATGGCCCAAACTTCAACCGTCCTCGAGGAAAAACAGGAACTCTGTACCACAGCCAGAGAGAGATTCCCTGAATTCCAAGCAGAAACAGAGGATTTCTGCATTTCTTGAAGTTGTGCTGGGCCCAAGCATGTAGCGTACAAAATAACGATTGAATGTTATTTCTGGACCGAGACACGAGTTAGTTTTAAAGCTCCTACCATAAGAAGAGAAAGAAAGAAATGACTCTCCTATTAAAAGACACAAAATCAAATTCTCTTTTGGCTCAAATTTTTCTTCACATTATTTTACTGAAGTTCACATTAAGTCTTTCTTGAAACAAAATTTCCTGCTGCTGGGGTTCCAGAACAAAATGTGAGTTTGCTCTCACTGACCCTGCTGCCTTGGCATCCAGGAGAGGACACGTTACCGTGACTGCAGCCAGGAAGGAACTGGTCCCTTGACTTCTGATACGGATGTGAACAAAATAGCAGACCAGGCTTTGCTCTTCCTTGTTGAATACGGGACATGACTCTGTTTTACTCAGTCTCCATTTTCGCCTTCGATACCTTGAACTTGTAGCATAAAACATACTACGATGGCTATCAACAAAAAGACCACAGCACATGTTGATGGAGACACAGAGGCTAGAGCCCTCCGCCACTGCTGGTGGGAAGGACAGACGGTGCAGCACTTTGGACAAGAGCTTGGCGGTTCCTTACAAAGTTAAATATGGCATGTGCCCCAGCAATTCAACTCCTAAGTATCCACCCGAGAGAAATGGAAGCACGGGTCCCCACAAATACTTGTACACAAGCGTTCAGAGAAGTGTTACTTCAGAAGCCAAACAAATGGAAACCACCCAAGTACCCAGCAACCTCAGAATGGATAAACAGTACTGGGCATGTCCACTCAACAAAATACCACCGCACTCTGACTCCGTCAGGAGACGGGAACCATGCAGTTGGTTGAACGGGGCAAGTTCAATGTAACGGATTCTGAACTATGATGCGTGAGTAACTCTAAGACACCCAGAGACTCCCTATGGTACCCTTGGCCTCAGGGAGGAGTGCCCCAGCAAAGGCAGACCGGGAAAGGGTTCAGAATTTCTTAGAGGGAGTGTGCTTCTGTGAACAGAGTGTGGTCAGGCCAGAGTTGGTCTCCGGCTGCTGGGCAAGCACCAGGCCACCCCCTCGAATGCAGGTGAGGGAGGAGGTGATGGAAACCAGCCAGGGAAGCCACATGGGAGCTCACACAGTAACTGCTTGGGGCGTGACCCTCTGTCGAAGACTGCTTCCGGAGCTGAGCGGGCTCGGGAAAGCTTCTCGCCAGATCCAGGTGGCCCAGGTTGCTGAGGGTCATAGTCCCGTGATGGGGTCAGGCTCCGCGGGCAGACCTCACACCCCCTCTTCTGATCTCTCCCGGGCACCTGCACTGGGAAATGCAGGAATGCTTCCCTTGCTACGTTCCTCCAGCTCCCCCTACTGAGAAAACTGCCCGTGGTGCTCGCGCGACAGGGAGAGATCCTGAGAGCGATGCCATAGCTTAGGGCAGAACGTGCAGTGAGCGGGGCACTGTGGGCTGACCGGTGGTACGCGGGTGAGTGACAAAAATTCTATCCAGCAGTAAAGGAACGCAGTACTGGTACTTCCTAAAAATGGATGAAATGCAAAAACGTGCTGAGTGAACGAAGGCCGTCACAGAAAAACACATATCGTATGATCCTATGGACGTAAAATGTCGACAAAACGCAAATGCAACGAGACAGAAGGCAGACGACGGGCCGCCAGGGGCTGGAAGGAGGGAGAATGGGGTGGGTGTGAAATGCTACCAGGTTTCTTTTCAGGTGATGAAAATATACAGTTAGAGTATAAGGAAGTTTGCACAGCTCCGGAAAATACTGAAACGTATGCTTTAAAGAGATGGAATGGAGCCGTCAAAGAAATACTACTACACGGCTAGGAAAAAAACCACAAAACTTTGGTGACACTTCTGTTAACCATGTTGTGTTGTGTGGAGGGCTGCTGGCAGTGTGGGGAAATGTTTTAGCTGCCGTGTGCAATCCGGTGTGAGCCACTCCCGGGAAACTAGAGTGATTTCAGCAATCGTGATGATTTCCAATTCACCTATGTGTTGGCACGTGGGCACGCTCTGACTATAATCCTGCTCACTCTTTTTTCTTTCTTTGCTATTATCACTTTTCAACAGGGAGATGTTTATATGACACAAACTTTTAGACTCAACATGGTAATTCCCATTAAGTCACCTTCATTTGTGTGAATTTTTTTTCCCTGTAAGCTAATAATTCACACTGCAAGTAGGCGCGTCCTCAGTGTCCAACTGGCTGGGAGCGTGTTCGTGGAGTGCGTGACAGGGCTCGGCGGGCTGAGAGACGGCGGTGGTGGGGATCGTGTCTTGCCTCGTATGTGTCTCTTAATGCTTTCCTGTGAGTCTCTGCATCCTGTCCAACTGACACAGAAGCAAAGCTTCATATTTGCTGACAACTGGAAGGGGCCACTTCTGGGCAAAGGGAGGTTAGCTGTAACTAAGAATAAAAGAGGTGGCTAAGGATGCCATATTGCAACAAATGCAGATCCAGTCAGACTCAGAGTCCTGGTGTATGCACTCTAAATTCTGCAACAGTGTGGCCTGATACCCTGGCAAGGAGGACAAGGACCGAAAGACTGGAAATCACACCTGCTGCATATTGTTGGATTCCCCCATTTAATCACTGATCTTGAACCTGTGTTTGGCCATGAAGGACTGGTTGAGGTCTGCTGCTAGTTCTCATGGGCATTTTCATTTTGCAGAAGCAACGTATTAGAGCTGGCCAAGCTGCCTACAAGCATTGGAAGTCATTCCCTTTGCTCTTTAAATCAGCGCAGAGATATCAGAGTGCTGATTTTGTGAATAAGGAGCAGATAATGAATGGAAGTGAGACCCGAGAGGACCCCAAAGCTGTTTACCTATTCAAGAAGACAGACGATAGCTGGTGTGGCGAACGCTTGCTGGGGCTGCCTGTTCTCAGTGTCCCTGGGGGAGATGGATGCTGTGGATGCGACCAGGTCTGTCCTAGCCCAGAGCCCCACAGTGTCCACAGACGGTCTATCTCCCCTGGGTTGCAACAGGGACACTGTTTCCCTCCTCTCTTCTGTCCTGAGAGCCAACAAGAGATCTTGTTCACTGAAGTTCACCAGAAGAAGAAAAACAATGAAGAAATCTGGATCTCCATGTCTCCATTCATCATTTGAGCAAGTGCGGGAAGGCTCTTCTTCTTTCAGGCCATTAGACCGATACCAGAATGTGGACATGGAATCCTCATCTATTTTTTTAAATGTTTATTTATTTTTGAGAGGCAGAGACAGAGTGCGAGCAGGGGAGGGGCACAGAGAGGGAGACACAGAATCTGAAGCAGGCTCCAGGCTCTGAGCTGTCAGTACAGAGCCTGTCGTGGGGCTCGAACCCATGAACTGCAAGATCATGACCTAAGCCGCAGTCGGACACTTAAATGACGGAGCTACCGAGGTGCCCCTATGGAATCCTCATCTACAGTGCCAAGATTTAGGCACAGAGGAAGAAAAACTGAGATTTCAGGAAGACTATAAAAAAAGAAAGGCTGGCTGTATCCAAAGAAGATGATGTGAGAGCATACCCGGAAATTCAAAAATACTAGGCACAGCTCTTGTAACCTCTATAGAGGGTAAAGACCCTTTTGGCCTGACGAGGGTTTCCCACAGCAGAGGGTGGCACTTTGTAGATTAAGGAAACACCCAGTGTAGACAGAGAAGGAACAAGACAGGTAACTGAGCTGTTATTCTGGCACCAGAAAATGGGTATCATGAAGGCAGAGAGGACTTGTACTTCCCTTCTTTCCAAGTCTATCCACAAGCATTAAGTCACATTCTCTCACCCTCTCGGTCTCCCAATAAACACTTCGTGTGCAGGTGGCACGGGGTACATTGGGTTACTCTCTTACCTGCTCCACAGACATACTCATTATTTCACAAGGGCCTTCACACATCCAATCCCTATGCCCAGTGAATGACTCAGGGTGGAAACTTCATGCACTGGCAAGGCAGTGGGAAAGATATTCTGAACCAGATGGACCTCTTAAAAAGACTAATTATAAATAGAATCCGAAAAATGCAAATAACTCATCTCACTTGACCATAGTAACAGCATCAGATTTAACGTTTTAAGTCCGGACCATCTGGGCTGGATTCTCATCTTTTGAAATTCTACGGGAGCTATTTTGGTTCTCCTTGGGAAAGTTTCGGTTGAGTTACAAGGAGGGTGAAAATGCAGTCCTGTTGTTGAAATAGAAAGATCTCTCTCTGTCCCTCTCCACCCCTCCCCCCACCTCTTAGTTTGAGAAAATTCGTCTGGGGAAGAATTTGGGAACTTATGGTACATGTAAGAGATGAGAAGCACATTTCACATGCCACCAGCCACCAATTGGAGCCCACACGAGTGAGAATCATTCGTGTATAAGGCAGCCTACTTTCTCTGCATCAGAAGAAACCCAATTTCCCATACCGTGAACATTTGTATGCTGTTCCTTATTGCATGCATCTCTGGATAAGTTTACTCTGTTTCCTGAGAATGTTCTGGAGGAGGACACATGTTCTACGTGGTACACTCAGAGTGAAAGGAAAACAGTCTCTCTCCTCTCTCTGCTTCTGTGTCAATACCTCCCTCCTCGTTCTGAAACTCTGTGGAAGCTGTTAACATAGGTGGTGAGTCACTGATTTAACAAAATCGGGAACAAAACAAATACATTTTCTTTTAAAACTTGCAAAACTGCTTTTATAATATCAACGTACGACTTCTGAAGAAAAAAATATCCACAATCTTTCTACCCTAACACATCTTCCTTAAATTAAAGAAAAAAATCCGTCTTGTCTTTGCCCATATGGGTACATATTTTTAAACATAATTCGATTATAGTGTAACATGTAGTACAATGTGATCGGTGACTTTGTTTTAAGGAGTTCTTTTTACTTGATTTGGCCTCTTGAAGAACTGGAATTGTTACTCAGGTAATTTTGTGAGATCCCATAAATCCAGTAATATTCACTTAATACTCCCTAGGAAGATGCATTAACTCAAACATCAGGACAGAAGAGAGTTTTGCAACCTGTCTCTTAAAGGAACAGTTTTAAAGTTACAGTGCGCTTTCCAATGTCACTATACAAGTCTCCAGGGACGCTTCCGTTATTGCAGGTACACTCCACGTGAAGCTATTTCATTGCCACATAAGAGCGCGCCCATTTTCAATTACATGTTCTATCCTTCTGCAAACTGAAGGTGCTACCTCTGCCTGCAGAAATTCAAGGCAGCCACTGGCACAACACGACTGAATTACAAATGGGTCACAGATCTTCCAAGGTACAAATCCTTGGATTAACCCCAGCCAAGAGTTATGTGGGTGGCTCCAGCTGCTGATCCATCACCGGGCCGGCCTTCAGTAGGCCTCTCCTTTCATGGTTAGCACATCAAGGCATGGAATTCAACACGCCTGCCCACACACCTCCAGACAGGCAAATGGATGGTGGACGTGTGTTGACCATTACCCCCGCTTTTATCTCCAACCTACTCATGTCTTGTCAAAAGTGCTCTGATTTTTCTTGGGGCAACTAACTCCTTTCCCAATTTTAACGATGTGCTTTGGGAGACCCGAGCCCCCTTCTGAATTCTAGGAGTAGCTCTTACGGGCCTTACACCACCAAGAAGGGATCCCGTGATGCTAACCACAGTGGCCAGTCCCAGAACGGTCAGGTTGCCAAATTGAGGACACGGAGGCGGAATGAGTGCCAAAACGCACGCCCCCGCCATGAGCTGTAAGAGATGCTCCACTCTCCCCACGGCTGGCGTGAGGATGGGAAGCTCTACTGGATGTGTGGAGGCTCAGCTATCACAGTGCACAGCCTGGTGCCCTGAGCTGCTCCCAGCTAGCGTCTCCAGTTGAAGTCATCACGGGAAGAAGCACAGCAGTGACACAGAGATGTCCCTGCCGGCTTGGTTGACGTAAGCTTCTTGATCAGGCGTGGCCTGATGATAGACCGCTGAGGTTTTTTCCCCTGTAAATCGTCTTCATCATTGAATGTTAGTTCACAGTAGCCTCCATCTGCCTGCAGAACATGTGCAGTGTAGCTCATTTGAGGGAGTTGTGCACTGAGTATCAACTATGCGCTGGATGTCAGACTCCCCGAACCGAATTCTTCCATACTGACTGTGTCTTGAGATTATAATATGTTACAGATACAGAGGCAATGGAAGGTGCTACTCAAGCTACCTCCACCTTTTCTAGAAAATGTAAAATTACCTGAGTGGAGTACACATAGTGTGACCCTCAATACACTGGATGACACTGGTCAACCCATGTTGACGTTTCCCCAGGATAAGTAACGTGAAGATTCTTACTAGGCACCAGAACTGATTTCTCCAAACTCAGGTGCATCACACCAAGACAGACTTCCATACTTTGCACAGCACGTCGAAGACAGAGGTGATGTGTATGTCAGCATCCTGCCTTGCAAAGTCTCAGGTCATGTTTCTATCTGCGGTGCTGGCCTGGGTTTTTGTGGCGTATGTGCTTTACTTCTGAGGCCTTAGAAATGACAAGGGCTTCATTGTCACTCAAAAGTATAACATTTCTCTCATTCCCCAAAGCACTGCAATGACCTGAAAACTGGCTGAAATTCTTTCCCATCCGGTCACAAGACAGGACAGCAGCCAGCCTCCAAGAAAGCCCCCAGTGATCTCTACTTCTTGGCGTTTGTGTCCTTGTAGCATCCCCTCCTACACCAAATAGGGCTGACTTGTATAACCAAGAAATGTCAGCTGTGACTGTCGGGCCTCGGTTATGAAGACACTTTGGGTTCTCTTTCGCCTTCTCTTGGGTAACACCCTTGGGAGGAAGCCAGCTGCCATGCTGTGAGGACACTCACGCGGCCCTATGTGGGGGCCCAAGTGACGAGGAGCCAAGGCTCCAGGACATCCACTGAGGAAGCTGACCCTCCAGTCCCCAGAGCCATCAGAGACTACTGCCCCAATGGGAAACTCAAATTCAGGATCCCGAGAGACCTCGACCCTAAACCTCACAGCCAAGTCACTTGCAAATTCCAAATTCACAGATTGGGAATGATGATTCGTATAAGCATTATATCTATTCATATAACACGTTTATAACTTTAAATGTCAAGTGTTAATATCATTGGTAACACAGCAACAGACCTACCATAGCTCTTTTAAAAAAATTTTTTTTAATGTTTTATTTATCTTTGAGAGAAAGAGAGAGAGAGAGAGAGAGAGAGAGAGAGAGCAAGCAGGGGAGGGGCAGAGAGAGAGAGGGAGGCAGAGTCCAAAGCAGGCTCCAGGCTCTGAGCCATCAGCACAGAGCCTGATGCAGGGCTCAAACTCACAAACCGAGCGATCATGACCTGAGCTGAAGTCGGACGCTCAACCGACTGAGCCACCCAGGTGTCCGTATAGCTCATTTTTCAAAGTTTATTCATTTTGAGGGAGAGAGAGAGAGAGCGCGAGCATGCGCTCGTGAGTGTGAGTGGGGGACAGGGAGAGAGAGAATCCCAAACAGGCTCCATGCTGGCACAAGCGCAGAGGTCAGTGCAGGGCTCAATCTCACGACCTTGAATCATGACCTGAGCAGAAATCAAGAGTCGGATGCTTAACTGACTGAGCCACCCAGGTGGCCCAACTAGAGCCCATTTTTTAATCAAGTAAGATATTCCATTAACTATTTTTACTTTTGAAGATGAACTCTCACAGTTGTGTGTCCCTTTCCTAAATCACCTCCTCTGTTCCTTGCTTCTCCACTGAAATTTCTGTTATTCCAGTTATGTGGTTACATTAGTGTCCTTGGGATATGCTATGCCTTCTTCTCAGACTTAGGAGTAGTGTGGGCTACTGAAAAGTGACCGTTTCTGTTCTGAAGGGCCAGACGCCTCCTTGTCATGTTTCACATTACTTGAATGACGGACAAATTATGTTAGGCTTAAAAGATCTCTTAGTGGTAAATTAGTCCAGTGCACCCTCCAGATGCTTGGAAATCTACATTATTTCTTCCAAGGGTCACTCAGCCTGTGTTTGCATATGGCGATAGTGCCTATCCCGCTCTCCCAGAAGCCCTGTTCCTCTGTGCACAGCTTGAAATGGCAGGGCATGGGTGTTCAGCCAGATGTCCTTGGAGCATGCTGAAATACACAGACGGACTACCGGGGTCTGTTGGTGGTCTATTCATGCTGTGAGATTGTGTTCGCGTGAGATTTTAGTGGAGATTTACTACAGCTTTACTACTCCATGAGATTATCAAGTATTTTAAGCAGCAATACATGAGAAGTGATTGTATATATTGCATTAAAATCATGTTTTGCCCCTTTTACACATGAGTGCTAGACCCTCACTAGAGACACACATGTGATAATTATTATAATAATAAAAATCCAGGTGGTCCCGCCTGGCTCTCGTGTTCTAATTCTCTCTTCGTTTTAGAATCTTCACATCTCTCTGCATGTCTGGCTGTCCTAGGGTCTAGCGCTAATGTAGACCTCAGCTTCAACGGATTCAAGGAGCCTCCATCTACCACCCTGAGGTCTCTCAGGTTGGTTTTGGCTACACTGGCTCCCATGTTGACCCTTCACCAGATCACTGCCCTTTACTCCACATACGATAACTGGCCTATTGGTCATGAGTGCTTGTCCTGGAATATCCCTGACACCACAGTCTTCTTAACACCTGTGCAACACGTTCTGGCCAGTCACTATCCATGGCCACATGGCCCCATGGCCCAGCCTGGGTTTCTATCTCAAGAGGTGAACCCTACTTCCTGCTGATGTGTTTGGCTGGCCTACTTCAATCAGCTCTTTCAGTTTCTCAAGGTGACCTCCCACCTCCCATTGAATACAAGACCATCTCCACCATGAAAGACTAGACTGGACTCCCTTCCCTGATCCTTAAACTCGTTCATTTTACTGCAGATTCGGGACCTTCCCACTATCACTGCAGTCAAACTGATCATGCCACACAGAATCATCACCAGAGACAATGCAATCTTTGTCAACAGGCCAATTTGTCAACCAATTGAATAGAATTATTATATACGAAGTAGAACAAACCAGTTACGTCTAATCCTCACATCAATTACAAAAAGGCTTTTGTAGATGATTTTTGAGATCTCTTAACCTCTAGATGTCTAGATTCTTCCCAAATTTTTCTACCAATCTTTTCCCTCCATTATTGTGCTTATTCAATCCGGTTCACACTCTACATTTTTATAAAACACAGTAGGTCAGTGAGTAAATTATAGTGCTAAGTAGGCTATATTTTATATCAATGCAACCCCTTAACTGTGGTAGGTTTGTTTGCTAATTCCTGACTATAATGTTCTATCTATCTCCATAATGTGTGTGCTTATCACGTGCTCTTAGTTATGACTCAAATAAAAATAACTTAGCATTCATTTTATGTCAGATTTGTATGAAGTTTGTGTACTCTAACTGCAGCCAAAATGAGATACAAATAATTATATTAAATTTGAGAGATAAGCCAGGCAGTATTTAAATGTATACCGCAGACAGTATTTTATTTACAGTATACTAAATAAGATTAAAATAGTCCTGGATCTTAACAGTATATACTAGATTAATTATAGTCCTGAGTTCAAAAGGACTATCATTATTGATCCTTCCATGGCCATCTTTCATGTTATTTATCTTTTGTTTTATTAATCCAAAGAATGTCTACATCTGGTTATTTTCATGAGACATTATTTAAGTTAAGTTGAGATGCAGGGAGAAAGTAGATAAATACAGTGGAAGAAAGCCAATAAATACAAACGCACCGAGGAGCAAACAAGTAAAAGCTAACACAATGACTCGTGCCAAAACCCCCCAAAATATGAAAACACATTCTATAAACTTCAAAATGTGGCAATAAAAAAGGAGAGAGCTGTGTAGTGAACCCATGTGTCAAAAGGCATCTGATATAACTACCTTCACTTCTCAAAATTATCAAAAATGTAATTGAGCTTAAAAATGAGAAGTATTGGCATACCTGGGTGGCTCGGTCAGTTTAACGCCCAACTCTTGATTTTGGCTCCGGTCGTAATCCCAGGGTCCAGGATCGAGCCCCGTGTCGGGCTCTGTGCTGCACGTGAAGCCTGCTTGGGATTCTCTCTCCCTCTGCTCCTCTCCCAGCTCATGCTCTCTCTCTCTAAAAAATTTAAAAAAAAATTAAAAAAATTAAAAGTCTGTATAGAATTAGCAGATCCATTGAGTTCTTGGCAAAATTCCTGAAAACACATGTATATTCTCTATGAAGCTTTTAAAAAACTGCAGTACAAAGGAGTAAAAAGTGCCTCCAATATCAAGTAAAGTAAACTAGTTTATGATAGTATGGAAGAAAGCTGACCCCTCATTGTAAACTAGCAAAAGAAAGCACCAAAAGCAAAAAGTCAACGTATTCAGGACTTTGAAGGGAAAACTTTATACAACCATGGTATGTGTGAGTAGAACAGAGACATACTACCTTGGAGAAGACAAGGATTAGGTCTGTTTCATTCACCAGGATACATTCATGTATTTTCTTTCTTTTTATTTTCTTTTAATGCTTATTTATTTTTGAGAGACAGAGACAGAGTGTGAGGGGGGGAGGGGCAGAGAGAGAGAGGGAGACACAGAATCGGAAGCAGGCTCCAGGCTCTGAGCTGTCAGCACAGAGCCTGACACGGGGCACAAACCCTTGAAGCATGAGATCATGCCCTGAGCTGAAGTCGGACGCTTCACCAACTGAGCCACCCAGGTGTCGCATTCATATGTTTTCTTTACAGACATATTTATTAAGCATCTATTATGTATAAGGTACTTTGTTAGAGCTACAACAGAGAAAAAAGACACACTGGCTGGGAGGGAGGCAATAGACAAATCATTACCCTATTCTTTTCTAGAATTACTATTCTTTTCTATTGAATTATGAATAAGTGCTGTGAAGAAATAATCACACCACGGTGGGTGGGTAGCTATGGCCCTGCTAAGGAAGTATGGTCTGTGTCTGAGGGGAGATTAGGAGCTTACTCATTACACAGGATGGATGCAATATTTCATGCCAGGTGCTGAGAGCAATGCTCATGCAGGAAGTCGCAATTCAGCAAAAGTACCCAAGTGCATATGAGGTATCACTCTAAAAGGGAAGGATAACGCAAGATCATCCCAAACACAAGATGCAGCCCAGGTTTGAAAGTCTGGCAGGATGGGGGCTGGGGTGGGGGGATGCTGGAATTCATCCCAGCAACAGTGGAACGTCACAGATGACTTCTCACTAGTGCAGTGACCAGATGTGGTCTTGTGTTTCTAAACAGTTTTGTTTTGGGAAATGTTGAGTTTGATGGACCTTTGAGATTCACAAGTGGACGCAGTTGGATGCGTGAGTGTGGAACATAAAGAAGAGTCTGGACTAAACAGATGGTCACTGGGGACCAAAGGGGGTCTGGTTGCTGACTGACGCCTAAGTTGCAAGAGAGCCTGTGATTCACTCTTGGGGGTCAATATTTAAAGGTCATAATAAGTTCTCCATAAAATATTTGTTGAATGCTTGATTGGCTTTCTCAGGGGTGAAAATCTGTTCCTGGCAAACTTAATATTCATGATTTCTCACCAAGTTTTTCAGTGTAAATAAGATTTGGGGAAGTCTGAATAATGCCCCCCTCCAACAGATGATGAATGAACCCCTGGAACCTCTACATGTTACATAGTATGACAAAGACTTTGCAGATGTGATGAAGGGTCTTGAGGTGAGGAGATTATCCTGGATTATCCTGGGGGGCGCTAATGGCCACTACAGATGTCCTCGTAAGAGAGAGGCAGAGAAAAAAAAGGCAATGTGATGTGACAGTGATGGAATGACAAGGCCGCAGGCTAAGGAATGCCAGCAGCCATGAGAATCTGGAAGAGGCAACATAGATTTGTCCCCAGAGCCTCTGGATGGAGCGTAGCCTTGCTGACACCTTGATTTCTGTCCGAAGATACTCATGTTGAACTTGTGATCTCCAGTACCGCGAGACGGCAAATGTGTCTTGTTTTACGCCACCAAGTTTGTGGTGATTGGGTAACAGCAGCCACTGGACACTGAAAAAGGGCTATGAAATGCATCATGAGTATCTCGTGTACGTAGGGAGGACGTGAAACATACCACTTCCTGACGTTGCTATACAGAAAAATAGGAGCTGAGGGCTGTTTGTCATCTGCAGTGCCCTCTGTGTGAGGACTGATGGGTCTCAGGAGGGATGGAGACAGCTCTGGTCGGCATGGACAAGTGGCCTCAGGGCCAGCTCAGCCACGGGCATTAGAATCAGCAGGGAGCGTACTGTCCTTGGAGAGTGCTGCGGGCTACTTGGGGAAGCACCAGTCGCACACAGGAGGGACTTGTAACATTTTCAACAGGAGGACACCTCGTCAGAGCTGCCTCCAAGAGGGGGATCAAAGTGGTTGGAAGTGCTCAGAAAGCAAGACTAGCTATCCAACACACAGGACCACTTTCCTCAAGATCACCAGACCACTGGGCAATATTTGAAGGGGAGTAGGTTTCGTACAGAGTGGGAGGGGACAAAACCAGAGACATAAGATTTTGTAAGGGCTCTGTACAAAAAGGAGGGTTCCTAAATTAGTTCTGTCCTTGGATCTGTTATGTACCGCCCGGCTACTGCTGTATAACAAGCAACCAACCACAAATCCCAGAGGCATACAATGGTGTTTGTTACTCATGTGTATGATGTCAGCGGGGGCGGGGTGGTGGTCACAGAGGCGGTTCAGCTGACGAGTGCTGGGCTCACATAAAACTCAGCTTGTTGGCTGGTCTTGGCTGGGGCAGAAGGAGTGACTGGGCTGTGTTCCAGCTGTGTCTCATCCTTCAGCAGCTAGCTGGGACATATTCTCCAGCCATCGGCAAAGGGGCAAGAGAGGTCCAGCCCAATCACGCCAGCACTTCCCAAGCTTCCACATGCATCCAGTGTGATAAACCTCCCACAGGCCAGAGCAACGCACGCGGGGAAGACCAGAGTCCAGGCTAGGGACGAACACCCTGACCACAGCAAGAGACCACCATGCAGTTCCATGACAAAGGCAGGGATGGGGGGTGGGTGGGGAAGAAACCAGATATAACAATGCAATGTATTAAGCATGGCGTAAATAGTAAACAATTGCTCAGGATTGGGTTAGTCTCCTTCAGTTTAATACATTTCATTTATAGCTACACGGGAGAGCTTCCATTGTTTTTTTACTGCTCTTTCATCACAACTGTTCCTCTTTTTAAGTCTAAATTTACTGTGCTCACCAAAGAAACAAATATATGTTACCGCTGTGTCAAGCTGTGCCATTAAACAATTTCATGAGCCACGCAGGAAGCCAGCAAACGTTCCCGGGGCTAATTTATGCAACACGTTTTACTGGTACGAATCTCCCTGAAGGAAGCCTCACTCTTCCACGAACCCAAAGCCACACGGAAACTGCCTGCCCTGAGGGTACTTCCCTTTTCCTCACAGAAGTAACCCATCCATTAACGCTCCTCTTTGAAAGCCATTCTGAAGGTCTTCCAAGTTGGTTAAAACAAGCCGGGCTCTGATTTCTCATGGCTGTTCTCTTCCCCAAGTATCCGCTCCATTTACACACTTCACATATTCAGTTCTTTGCCTTGTAATGTTAATGTTCAAAATGTACTGAACATCCCATCTGGGATGCGAACTGAGTGGAGTGCAGAGGTCCAGACACGGTGACCAGATAAAATACAATGTGCTGAGTTAGATGTTAAGGTCAGAGAACATAACAAATATTTATTTTTATTTTTATTTTTTTATGTTTTTATTTCTTTTTGAGACAGAGAGAGAGCATGAGCATGGGAGGGGCAGAAAGAGAGGGAGACACAGAATCTGCAGCGGGCTCCAGGCTGCAAGCTATCAGCACAAAGTCCGACGCGGGGCTCGAACTCACAGACCGTGAGATCATGACCCAAGTTGGAGTCGGACGCTTAACCCACTTAGCCACGCAGGCGCTCCCACAAATATTTTTTTTTAATAATAAGCACGATTCAAGTATCACCTGGGGTATAGTTCCTCTAAAATAAAACCAACTCTGGGGCACCTGGGTGGCTCAGTCGGTTGAACGTTTGACTCTTGATGTAGGCTCAGGTCATGATCCCAGGGTCATGGGACGGAGCTCTGCGTCAGGCTGTGTGCTGAGCGCAGAGCCTGCTTAAGAGTCTCTCCTTCTGTCCCTCTGCCCGGCTTGTGTTCTCTCTAAAAATAAAAAAAAAAAAAATAATAATAACAAAAATAAAATCAACTCACTGTTTCTCGGACCTTCCAGCTTAATTAAGTCCTGTGCTTTTCATGCTAAATCTGGCACACTACGCCTGGAACAAGAAACAGACACAACTGTTGCCTTCCCAGGCTTCGGTGTCTCCTGGACAAGACAGGCACATACAAAGATAATGACAAGATGTTGCTTTTTTTTTTAACTGAAGTTAAAAAGTAGGCACTTTTATCTGAGGTATTTGAGGATATTTAATAGGGACATGTATCCATGTTGTGGGTTCCAGAGAGGACTTCGTCTTATCTCTGAACACTCAGTTGTTAAGATAGCAGGGGCTCCCAGTGTATCACACTCTGAGCACCATTCGTGTGACTAAGCAGGGCTTCCTGAGATATAGGGATGTGACAAGGGAGCGGGCTGTTTGCACACACACCCACGGGATGAGAAGAAGGCGCCTCGGCTTGGGGGAAAGCGGAGCCCTGACCCTCCCCTACTGGGCAGAGACATGCTGTTGAAATGCCAACTCTGGTTCAGGGGGGCTGGGAGAGCCTGGGGCTCTGCGTCCTGAGGAGCTCCCAGGGATCCAGATGCTGCTGGTCTGGGGACCACACTTTGAGTAGCAAGGCCCCGATCCAAGGCTTGTGCCCAGAAGTTTGCACAAAAGCCTTGTGCACAACTAAGGGTACACCGGCAGGGGTGCCTGGGTGGCACAGTCGGTTAAGCATCTGACTTCATGATCTCACGGTCCGTGAGTTCGAGCCCTGCATCGGGCTCTGTGCTGACCGCTCAGAGCCTGGAGCCTGCTTCGGATTCTGTGTCTCCCTCTCTCTGTCCCTATCCCCCTCGTGCTCTGTCTCTCTCTGTCAAAAATAAATAACCATTAAAAAAAAAACAAACTTTTCAAAGGTACATCGACAGAAGCAGTGGGGTGGAATGATGAACTGAGCCTTCATGGGAAGCAGCCTGAAGCCCTGTGACAGAGGACATCTCGGTAGTGTCCTGGGTGCCCCGGCCGGAGCTGGTGGAGCTGTGACATGCTGGCCTGTGGACCTCTGCCTCTGTCCCCAGGCAGCAGAGTGTGCGCGGTGGTGGGGACGCCCTCAGTCCTACACGGGGGCCTGGGTCTGTTGTGCAGAAAGGCAGGCCTACTTCGCTTGGGACATACTTGTCTGGTACTTGTCTCTGGCAGTGGGTATGGGGTATGGGGCATGGGGGAGGGCAAAGCTCAACCAGATGGCAAGTGAAGCAGAGAAGACAGCAGAAGAATGGTTGGCCAGCGACAGTGTGAACGCGATGATCCCCGAAATGGAAACATGGGCTGAAAACCTGCACGCGGGGTTCCCCTGGGCAGGGGAGACACATCCGCTAGGGGGAGCTGAACGTCCACACGCGGGGTTCCCCCGTGCAGGAGACATCTGCTATGTAAAGAGAACACACATGTGAACCTGGGACTCTTACAACCCACAGGGCTCTGGGGAGCACGTACACAGATGACTCATGTCCCTGAGGGTGCACCTGACTTCCAGCTAAGTCACACGGTCCCGTGGTCATACAAGACGGCGTCACAACCAGGGCCGGTGCCCTGTTTCTGGTCGGCCATCCAGGACTCCTTCACTATCCTGCAGAACTCCGCACTAAAGCACAGTTGAGGGTCTGGCTGAAGCCTGGCCCCCGTTAACCGTCCCAGCTAGTACTCTGCTCCCCGATCCTCAAGATTTGGCTGCGTTCTGCCCTGGTGCTTATGTTCCCATTACGCACTATTGATCATGTAAATATTTCCTAGGATATTTCCAGCGCTTCTTTTCTGTTAAACTGAATGATTTCAGACCTTGGAGTTCACCAACATCTTTAGTATTTTCCATGTTGGGGGCTTAGACGGCAAAGGTACAAATAAACAAACTGCGGGCTGGACAGCCCCGGGGACGATCTGGGTTTGCAGAAAGAGAAACTGTGATTTAACAGCCTTGTCTGATCTTGTGTGAGCAAGCCGCCGTGCTCGGGTATGCCCGGGCAGGACGCGCCTTCCGATGTCGCATTTTGGATGAGAAACCCACACTTCTGGGCGTCGCTGCAGCACGGACAACCCCCTTGAGAGAGCTCAGGATCTCCCCTACATGCGACCGCCTGACGGAGAAGAAGGATAGCTGCAAGCCACGCACAATTCAGGCGACAGGAAAATCGGTACCCTGATTCGACGCTCATCGCAAAGTCTGTGTCAAGTACCTGGCAGAGGGGCAAGTGACACATCGGGGAGCTGGGTCACACGGACGGTTTTCAAGATTCCCAATTTTCAAATGCCAAAGACAATTTTTTAAAAAGCTCTGAAATGCACGAACGGAAGAGTGTGACATGAAACCTGAGGATACGTCCAAGCCGGAAGTACTGTGAGCCTGAAGGACTCGGGAGGATGGAGAAAATACAACATCGTCGTATCTTTCGGGTGACATATTTCTAACTCCCTGGGGACCTTAATTTACGGTGCACTGTAACATCACACGATTTTTACTATTGCAGCAAACAAGAGCATGCCAAATCAAAGAAGCTATTGTTTGTGCAAAGGATATGAAGAGGTAAGAATAAATCTTCTGCCCTCAAAAGAATCATGCATGGATACTTTACACACACGCACACCCATACAGCTCAACACAAACTACCTTTGTGTTAAACAAACACATCTTAGCTTGACCACATTTTGAATGAACAATTATTTTCGGGTCTATTTTGACAAATCCTATACAAATCACTAATTTCTGTCCCTGACATACAGAAGGTTTAGAAAATTCTCAGTTTCCTTCTCTTTTCTTGAATTGTATTTGAAGGGAGACTTTCTGGAACACAATTTTACAAATGAAAGGAAAACTGAGAATTACTTGCTCACCTCTCTTGTGAAACTTTAAAAAACGTTAAGACATAAGAGGAACACCATTGAAGCGAATGTGTTTGTTGTGATCAAATACTTTTAAGGATATGTCAACACAGACAAAGCAAAAATTAAAGTAAGAGTCGTGAATGAGTAAGTTGGAGCAAATAAGTAATTTCAGGCATTCAAGCTGGGGGCCTTTCCGCCAGCCCATCCTCCCTCAACCTAACACCAGGCTTTCCTTTGCTTGAATAAAACGCATAAAATAATTCTCTCACCATAGGACCCATGTATGTGCCTGTATATATACTATAAACGTTTACATAGAATGCTGTCCCTCTAACTCTTAACATGGCTCCCTCCTTCTTGCCCTTCAACCACTGGCTGAATAGTCATTTTGTACTTATCCACATGTTTACATAATTACTCTTTGACTCCCAATGAGCCAGGAGCACAAGGAGGGTAGAGAATGCATCTTGGGGCCACCACAGCCTGATGCTGGGCAAATAGTGGACACTTGCAACACATTCGTTGTAAGGGGATGGTTTCCTCAGAACTTTAGTTACCCCCACAGGCTCCATCAGACAGAATGAACCTGCTTGTTCAATCTGAGGCAGGGAAGGTACTTAGACCTTTGTAGAAATCTTTTTCTCTGGTTAGGGTCTGGTCCCTGGTGCTGCAGGAGCAGCCCAGTAGGGCAAGGCACGTGTCACTGCATGGTCATCAAGTGAAGCAGAATTTGCGTTGAACCCACAGTCCTCAGGTGCCCACAGACTGAAGTGCGAGGGCTCTGTGCTGGGTGGACAGGTGCTGAGTGAAGCAGGAGCGCCAGGCTTCCCAGGAATGTGCTCAGCAAAGACCAGCACCTGCCTGGTAGTTAGCGGGCCAGTGGAGAGCCTCACAGGGCGGCCTCCAGACCCCCTGCCAGGACTCGGGAGTGCATCCCGGCACAGGGCGGGCTGTGGAGAGTGCGGGAGGATAAGCTGCGTACAGGATGATCTGCTGGGCAATGCGCCCCAGGGAGGTCGGTGTCAGACCTCCCCGGAGGCACACGGACAAGACCTAAACTCTACCCAGGGTGAATGGAAGCCTGGCCGCACCTTCCTGGGCAGCCCTAGGGCAGCAAATACAGGAGGCGAGGAAACCAGGAGGGTGGAGGTGGCACGGCAGGCAGGAAGGCTGAGAAGTTCAAGCAGGGGGAGGAGACAGAGGGGGACGCGGTGGGGGGGGGGGGGGCAGTGGACTGCAGGTGATGTCAAGTTGTCCTTCACACTCATCACCTTGGGGTGTTAGGGCCGCGCAGAGGGTCAGAGCTGTGAGCTTTATGTGTTGGTTTGTTCACCAAGTGATTTACTCAACAGCGATTCATATTTGTACGCAGAGCTCCACGTTCACAAACGGAGTTCTGTGTGAACAGACGGTGCCATATAAATACCTGCGGAATACGCACACGTGTATATGCCATTGTGTATCCTGTCCTACATCTTGTTAGAAGCTGGAGGTGCACAAAAGGACTGATTTCAAGAAGCCTTCTGAGGAAACACCCACAGCGACAGCCCCTATGCTCATCATCTGCAGGGACGGAGAGAAGGTGAGCAGCCAGCAGGGGATCAGGGAGCTTTCTTGCCCAAGGTCATCCTGGCGGTGGGCTTTGCAGGCACGAAGGAGCTAGCAGAGAAGTGAGGGAACAGTGTTCCAGGCAGCAGGAAAAGCACTTACGTGCGTCTGGAGGCTTTCAGTGGCACAAGTGGGAAAACCAGCTGGCTTCGTTTTACTAGCAGGGAAAAAAAAAAAAGTAGCAGACACTGAGGCTAGACCACAGGGGCTATCAAGGGAGTCAGAACTCGATCCTGAGACAGCGGCGACCTTTAGAGGAGGAGGGGAGTTTGGAAGAGAAGGTGGGAGCAAGGGGACTCTCTGGTTTCCTGGCCCAGGGGCTGGACGGACACAGGTGTGTCATATGTGCTCCTCCTACTCCACCTTCAGGAACACGTTTCCAGGAAAGATGACGACAACTTGGATCCTGGGGACGGCTAGGGTGCGGGAAGCATATAATCAGATCTGCGCTGTAACAAGTCTGTCTGGCGGCGGGATGGAGAACGCACCAGAAAGCCGCCGGGAAAACCCTCCCTCGTGTCTGTACCAGGAGGGGAGCAAGCAAAGGCCTGGATGGCTGAGTGACAGCGGGGATGGTGATGGGAAGGAGGGGAGGCAGCGGGGAGACCTGGGTGGGAATATGCAGGGGTGGGGGCACTGGGGACACTGAGGTTGCGGGAGGTCTTTTGAAGGACACCTTAAGTCTGGACTTACAGCCTCCAGAAGTGTGAGATGGTAAATTTCTGTTGCTTAACCCCCCAAGTTGGTGGTAATTTCTGACGGCTTCCCCCTAGAGCTGACATCTCTCTGTCATATGTAGATGTCAGTAGGACGATGGTCCACACCGCCGTCTTCCAGCAGACTGACCTTCAATGTTCTCACAAAAGCACCAGGCAGGAGCAGCAGTGAGGACGGTAGCAGGCATCCTGTGCTGACAAAGCCCCCAGCCCTGAGCTAGGGGCTGACGTTTGTTGATCCCAAGAATCCCCCCTGCACAGGTCTGCCAAGATGTATTTCCTCCCCATTGCTGGCATGAGAAAACTGATGCCCAAGGGGCTGAGCCCCTCTCTCGCCTTTCACTGTCCAGGTTGCAAACCTGGTTTTCAAGAGTTCCAACCCATGTATACTTCTCCCCACCAACATGTGCCCCAGCCATCTTGACACTGTGTATTGCCTAAGACGTTGTGCATTTGGATTGCTGTCATGTTCGTAAAAAAACAAAAAACAAAAAACAAAACTTGTTCAACAATATAGATCAAGCCATCAAAAAAAAAAAAAAAAAAAAGAAAAGAAAAGAAAAGAAAGAAAGAGAAGAAAAGAAAAGGAAAGGAAAGGAACAGAAAGAAAAGAAAAAAAGAAAAAGAAGAAAAATACAGATCGAGTCATATTAGCTTTATTTACTCTCTCAACTCATTAGATTCAGGAGGCTCGGGGCTCCCTGGCTGAGCAAATCGAATGGAATCAAATTGAAAGGACCTCTAAATGAGAGTCACTCATCAACTTGACAATGCGTGGATATGGCATTTCAATTAAGCAATGGTGTCTTACCTTTCCCCTAAGCCAGAAAGACAAGGGGCCGTGACTGACAACACAAAGATCCTGGCCCCATGCTTCTGGTATTAAGTGTTCCCGTCAGAGACAGAAGAATGGAAACTTCTGTTGTATTTGTATTCCTTTCCTGGGGCTTCTGGAACAAATTACCACAAACCAGGGGGGCTGAAAAGAGATTTTCATCTCTCACGGTTCTGGAAGCCGGAAGTTGGAAATCCAGCTGTCCCCAGGACCGTGCTCTCAGTGAAGACTCTTGGGAGGACCCTTCCTTGCCCCTTGGGGACTCTTGTGGTTGCTGGCAAACCTTGACGTTCCCTAGCTCGTGGGTACATCCCTCTGGATGTGAGCCCCGGTTGTCATATGGCATTCTCTGTGTGTCCACATTTCCCTCTGCTTATAAGGACAGCAGTCCCTGGGTTTGGGGCCCAGTGTAACCCACCATGACTTCATCTGAACTTGATTACATCAGTAAAGATCTTTTTTCCAAATGAGATCGCATTCATCGGTCCAGGTAGACATGACTTTTGGGGCGATAGTCAACCCAGTACCACACTGTATAATGTTTTAAAGCACTAAACCTAAGTTTACTTGCTTTATGTTGGCCTTCTAATTACGCTGCTACTTTCTACCAGTGTCACAACAGAATTGCACTGTTGCCCATCAAAAATCTCTTCAGATGCCTTCAAGGAAGGCAGAGCTCTGGGTGGGAACTGGGAGTGTGTTCTCCCTCACACGTGGAAGGCTCAGGGCTCACTGAGGAGAAGCTACGTATTCTCACATTCCAACATGTCTTGTTACGTGTTCCCTGCGTCCCCCCCTCACTGTTGCGGGTTCAGTCCTAAATGTGCTTCATTTTGCTCCAAAGCATTTCCTGGTTCTCCTGACTACCTGCCAAACCTACCTTTTTGGTCATCACAAGACAAAATTAAGCCTATGGTAGATTTTGTGTCACAGAAACTGAAAATATTCCTCCCTGCACCTGAATGGGACTTTGCTGTTAAATATTTCATATCAATATAGAATAAATCTAATGTACATTTTATGCATGTCCATATTTAATATAAGTCTATACATTATACGTTCATAGCAAATAAGACTAGAGACCTTATAAATATTGTATTTTTACTAGAGACCTTATAAATTTGTATTTTTTTCTAAGTGTCTAAACTCCCCAGAGCTAGGGGGGAAAAAAAACTCCCTATGGTAGAGAAAAATCTGTTTGAAATTAGAAATTTTCCAAAGAGTCACATTTCCACAGTAGTGATCCTTTTTTGAAGTGATATACCCCGCGGGAAATACAGGTTAATGGTTTAACCATTACACAATGTACATCACACACCAGCAAGTTTGAAACTATACGCAATCAACCAACCAAATATAACAGCCACAACTTTATGAGGTAGAGAGCATGGATGGGATTTCTTATTATAAGAGAATTTTTTTTCCCCTTTTAAACAGAAGCTCGAAAAAACGAATTCCTCCTTCTGTCTGGGAATTACTTTGCTGATTATGTCTCTGCCTGAAGCATCAGTTATATACATATGAGTGGGAAAACGAGGAAAAGTTTCAAGTTCATCAGTCGGTCTTTGGAAACAACTGGATGTGGAAAAATCTGTAAATGTTGCAGAAGTGTTTCTAAATAGGTTAGCATAAAACAGAGGATTCAGCTTAAAAGCTTCATGTGGTGGTTCACTCTCCTCAACAACTAGAATTACAATGAAGGCTAAAATATTTTATCATTTTAATAGATATTCTTTCAATGGACGAGGCATTTTTTTCCCTGGGGGTGGGGTGGGCTGAGAGAAGGTAAATATCTGAATTAAGAATTTTTATCATTTCTTAAAGCAAAGCAAAACAAAACAAAAGCTATTAGCTGAACTTTCAACCCTAGTGTGTTATAAGGCTAACAGGATATCATTCATGAGACCAAGAACACCAAAAGGAGACGCAGAGAATAATCCCACCATGAATTCCACATTTTATCAGCCCCAGACAAGCGAACACAAACAAAAAAAGAAATATTTTCTTTTGTGAAATGATGTCTTGAAATTACAGTGATTCAGGACGGAGAATTCCGTTCTCTTAGTGTGTTTTCATGAAAACATAAATCCGCCCTGTCTCCAAAGCTTCCTCCCTAAGATGACTCAAACCAAACACACAGTTGGCTACCCAGTGGCAAAGAGGAGATGTGGGGGCCTCTCAGGAACACATTTCAGAGAAGAAGTTTCTTTTCTCATTGAAATGACCAACAAGAATAATGTGGTAGAAATCTGAAGGAAGATTTTTGCCGACTCCCACATTCATCAAACGTTTATATAGGGAAAAACCCCACATTCACCAGGTCTCAGTGAAGAACAGAATTAAATTCCACCTTCTAAAAAGTCATCCTTAGATGCCTAAAGGTATTTAGACAATCTCTATAAAAATACTCTGCTTGATTTACAGGGAAATTAGTATGGGATACTTTAATCAAATAACTAAGCTGTACACATATAAAAAGTTCTGAAACCGTTTAAAATGGAAAAGTTCCAAACCTCGTAAGCAAAAACAGATGTATGGTCAGCAAACATTACAGCACGGGAGGGTGACGATTCAAAAGGCACTGTCATGCCAGTCTCTTCAACAGATGGTGTTAGGAACACTGGACAGCGACATGCAGAAGAGTGAACCTGCACCACTTTCTTACTTACGCCTACACAAAAATAAATTCAAAACGGATGAAAGACCTAAATGTGAGGCAGGGAACCATCAAGGTCCTAGGAGAAAATAGGCAGCAACCTCTTGGACCGTGGCCTCAGCAACTTCCTACTGGACATGTCTCTGGAGCCAAGGAAAATAAAAGCAAAAATGGACCCATTGGCACCTCATCAAGAAAAAAGCTGCACAGTGAAGGTAACAATCAACAAAACTGAAAGGCAACCAACAGAATGGAAGAAGATGTCTGCAAGTGACATATCAGATAAAGGGTTAGTATCCAAAATCTATAAAGAACTTATCAAATTCAATAACCTCCCCACACAAAAATAATCCAGTGAAGAAATGGGCAAAAAACAAAGACAGAGACTTTTCCAAAGAAGACATCTAGATGGCTGACAGACACATGAAAAGATGGTCAACATCACTCATCATCAGGGAAACACAAATCAAAACTACAATGAGATGCCACCTCACGGCAGTCAGAGTGACTAAAATCAACAATTCAGGAAACAACAGATGTTCACGAAGACGCTGAGAAAGGAGAACCCTCTCGTACTGTTGGTGGGGATGGAAACTGGTGCAGCCACTCTGGAAAACATTGTGGAAGTTCCTCAAAAAACTAAAAACAGAACTACCTTACGACCCAGCAGTTGCACTACTAGGTATTTACCGAAAAGATACAAAAATACAGGTTCGAAGGAATACATGCACCCCAATGTTTACAGCAGCACTATCAATAATAAGCAAATAATGGAAAGAGCCCAAACGTCCATCAACTGATGAATGGATAAGGAAGATGTAGCTTATATATACAATGGACTATTACCCGGCAATCAAAAAGAATGAAATCTGGCCATCTGCAACAACACAGATGGAACTAGAGGGTATTATGCTAAGCGAAATGGTCAGAGAAAGACAAATATCAATGATTTCATTCACATGTGGAACTTGAGAAACACAACAGATGAACATGGGGGAAGAGAGACAAAAATAAGACCAAAACTGAGAAGGAGATAAACCGTAACAGACTCTTAAATACAGGGAAAAAACGGAGGGTTGCTGGCGGGGATTTGGCTGCGGGGGTGCCTATCACTAAATGGGTGATAGGCATTCAGGAGGGCACTTGTTGGGATGAGCACTGGCCTTATATGGACTATGTGTAACTGATGGATCACTGAATTCTATTCCAGAAACCGTCATTACACTATATGTTTACTAACTTGGATTTAAATTAAATAAAAATGCACTGTCATGCAATGTTTTCATCTTCGGCACCCTCACTGAATCCAAGAAAGCCCTTAGTATTACACGGTAGCTATGAGTTTGGCTGTGGGAGAGAGATTCCCTGCTTTTAAATTCCAATTCTGCATGCATGGCTGAGCCATCTGAAGTAATCATCTAGGCCTCAGTTTCCTTATTGGTACCGCCGGGAAAATGAAAACCGGTATTCCCCTGATAATGTTGCCAGGAGAGGCACAGGGTAGGTACTTGATGAAAATTGTTCCTTCTAGGATCTTTCCAAAATACTAATATCTTTTGCTCTTAAAGGTGAAACATTTGCAAATATATTTCTGAAAATTTGATGTGAATACTATTCAAATAAAAATCCTTCAGGAAAAAACATGTTTTCTTTCCCTAAACATTCCCGTATACGAAGATAATATAATATTTTACTGATCTTTGGGAAGCAGTTTCAATCACACAGGCTGAGGGATAAACAAAATTTCTTCGACGGCAAATTTGCAATAGGAGGGATCCCATCCCATCCTATCCCTAAGTTGGGTATTGACATTCAGGAAGTCACAACATAAACAAGGTTTGTCTGAAGCATCATACACCTGGATTACAGGGCTACCGAGTGGGCTCCATGGTTTTCGAGGCGAATTCCAGTTGGAAAACGTCTCCTGGCACGAACACTTCCTAATCTGCCAGTGTCTATGTGCAGTCTGACTGCCTTCAGCCCGTCGTATCTAATGTCCTTTCGTTTTTCTGCCACTAGATACAATGGTATCATATAAATGATGAGATTAGATTTCAAGCCATTGGCCAATCAACTGCTACCAAGGGTGTGCTTTTCACCGGGTGTTGAGAGGACACGATTCGTGGACCACAACGGCTGCTGCCAGGAATCCCAGTGGCACAGTCTCTTCTGAAATTGGAACCCACGTCCTCACGCTCCTTGTGTAAGTGCTTACACTTGGACCACCCTACAAGGTCTCCACTCAAGAGTGGATCTCTGCTCCCCATGGCCTCTACCAGCCTCGATAACCCCACATCACATCCTTTCCTACCTGGGCCATCTTTTCACTCATGCTCTGCCCTGTTTTATGGACAATCTTCCTGATGCCTGACCACTCATCCAGAATCAACTCCCTTCTCCCTTGAAAGGCCCTGTGGTCTGGTGGAGCTGTCTTTTTTTTTTGAGTTTTGTTTTTTTTTTGAGAGAGAGAAACAGAGAAGCAGCGGGGGAGAGGCAGCGAGGGGGGGATAGAGGACCCCAAGTGGGCTCTGCACTGACAGCAGTAAACCCGACATGGGGCTCGAACTCATGAACCATAAGATCATGACCTGAGCCAAAGTCGGGCACTTTACCCACTGAGCCACCCAGGTGCCCCTCCGGGGAAGCTTTCTGAACCTCTCAGGCCCCCGGTGCCCTTCCTGATCTCCAGTGGGTTTTCTTTCCATGACCCCTCCAGGCACCGATCACGTCATATGTTGTTAACAAAGGCCTGTTTGCAAGGTACGTGAATGGTGAACTGCCAAGCATGCTTGTCCACAACCCTGGCCCATTGCTGGATCGAAAAACATGTCTTCAAAATCTTGTGTGGTTGAATACACCATGAGTGTGTACTGAGAAGAGAAGCCAGGAGTTCCTGATTTGGTTGTGATTTTGGCTGAATTTGTATTAACTGGGTATGATCAGGAGGAGATTAGGGAAAGGTATGCCTTCTCAGTCCACGGATCTTGACTGACATTTCACACAGAAACTGTAGAGTGTTTTCTTGTTCATTGGAGGAAAATAGAAAGCAGTGTAAATGTATGTATGAAAATTGATTCTTGATTGAGGCATTGAAAATTCAAGTATTAAAAATCTTTTTCAGGCCAGCTTGTGTTTCAGAATTGTATGTGGAATTAAAGATACAAAGCCTGGGTCACACAAAGGACATTATGAAACCAAACTCCAGTGGCTCTTACAAGTCTGTAAGTGTTCCAGCTTTGAGTCTGATGAGCGTCCAGGTTTTGTAAAAACAGTTATTTAAAACACAAGGGTTTGAGGCACCTATTATGGTCAAATGAAAACTACAAAATGCGAGGTATCACTGATAAATTTAATAGTTGAATTCAATAGCTTTGACTGTTTGAAGTTCCGAAATCAACATAATTGATTTATGATGGAGAAAAAGATTCACCGTGGAGGGGCTGTTGGTTGTGCTAAAGTTGGATGTTGTAAGGAGCCTAGGGTGAAAACACAGCCAGGATATGGGCAGATGTTGTTATTTCTTGTCAGCAAAACCATCAGATTTTCTCCGCCAGCCTTCAAGGAACCCTGATTAAAGACTTCTTCAAGACAAATTAAAGTCTTCTTGCTGGGACATCGGGCACCCATCAGCTAGGTTAAGAATTTATGTCAGGATGGGGCGCCTGGGTGGCTCAGTCGGTTGAGCTTGCGACTTCGGCTCAGGTCATGGTCTCACAGCTCGTGAGTTCGAGCCCGCGTCGGGCTCTGTGCTGACAGCTCGGAGCCTGGAGCCTGCTTCGGATTCTGTGTCTCCCTCTCTCTCTGCCCCTACCCTGTTAATAAATTACCACCATGCCACCTACCGTCCCGATATTGAGAAGAGGTGAATGATGCCCCTTAAAAACACAGGGCAAAGAAACAGTGGTTTGAATTCCTGGTTTTAGCAGTCCAGGGCTGAGCGCTCTACCCGTAAAACTGGGGTCTCCCCACAGTCCTACCAGCGAGGAATCAGTGCGTTTCATAGAAAGGCAATGGAAGATGGCTGCATTTTAACTGCAAATCAGAAATCTTAAACGTGGGTGGCTTCCAGTGTCACTTTATTGACAGGAAGACTTACCACTGTAATATAATATAATGCAGAAAACTACAGACAATTTCACAATGAATCTGGTCTATTCACAAATAATTCTGACAAAGTGCACAGAAGCGGATCAAAAAAAAAAATGCAAAGTTACCAGCACCCCTGGTATCTTCTGTTTATTCCTCTAACACGTTTCACATTAGGCTGACTGTTTCAACCAACTCATGCAGGGAGATGGTGCACACTATTTATTCATTCGAGGTTATTTAAACTTTATTCGTGCAACAGGGTGGATCACTACACAGATACTGTGGATGTTATTTTGGCTTCATCTTTTTCCCCACAGAAAAGCCTTTGCAAATCTGTAATTTTCAGCAGGCTTTGACTCTGATTGAAATCTGTCTTAGTCTGGATTTCCCCAAAGGAGACCTTAATTCCAGCATGTAGGGGCTGACAGTTTATTTGGAGAGGCATTCCAAGAAGGACCGCCGGGGAAGGGAGAAGGTTCAGCACACAAGAACAGCTAGAAAAGGTTCTCACCATCCGTCTGTACATACAGCTTCTTCCAATTGAACACTCTCCCAACAACATTCAGAATCGTCCCACGGAGGGTTATTTAACCCCCGGGGGTTGTTTCGGGCAAGTTACCTCCCCTTGCTTGCTATTGGTGATTGCCTGGGGTAGATGGGGCTCCAGGGAGACCAGGTAGAAGGCCTTCCACACAAGAGACAAGTAATCCAAGACTGAGCAGAGTATCAGCCTTCCAGAACCCAAGCTGAGAGGGAACTCCTCCAGCACCAAGAGCTTGATTATAAGAACCAATGGAAGGCAACCCTGTGCTGCATTTTTAAAAACGACCATTGACAATACAATCTTTGGCCTAGCTTACATAAACGTATGTGCCATCTAGCACCACTCAGATCCAGGAAAACATCCGTCTCTTCTAATGAGATGGCAGGTGTCCTCGGAAACCAGCCCACTCAACTCATTGTTTCTCTGCTTACCATGGTTCCCAGAAACTCGATGTCAACTTTTCAGCTACCCTCCAACAATTTCCATGTCCTTGACATTTTGTCTACCAACAGGGGTCTTATATATTGCCTCACATACATTTGGAAAAGAAACCTGGATTAGGAATAATAAATCAAAGGGCAAGAGGAAAAGAAACGATTCACTACGTGTTTTATGGGAGTCAAAAGAGTTGAGTCAAAATAGAAAGTAATTGTACGTTGTTCAAGACATGATACATTATGTTTATCTTAGACCCCACATGTCTTCATTGTACAGATGAGGAACCCAAGGCTCAGTGGGTCAAAACTACCTGCCCTAAAGTGTATCATTTGGTGCATGAGAGAACTAACACATGAATACAAGTCTTTCTGCTTCCATACGCTTCATGGTATGACCTACAAACACCGAAGGCAGTGAGTGGTATCAGATAATTCCTAATGATGGAGACATGTAAAATATGTGTGTAATAATACATTCTATACTGCTATTTCTACTTTCCTTCAGCTCTGGGATTATTGCTAAAATCACAGACATAGTAGAGAATGAAAGATTCCATCTACGTTCAACATTTTATCTGCTCTAGAAATGTTTCTGGAGCTCATATATAATTGTAAGATGGCATACCACCCAGTTGTATCATTAACATCTTGTTTTAAATTAAAAATGGTCTTATTTTATTTTACATTTATTTACTTTTGACACACACAGAGAGAGAGAGAGAGACAGGGCATGAGCAGGGGAAGGGCAGAGAGAGAAGGAGACACAGAATCTGAAGCAGGCTCCAGGCTCCGAGCTGTCAGCACAGAGCCCGACGCGGGGCTTGAACTGTTGCATGTTGAGATTATGACCTGAACCAAAGTCAGACACTTAACTGACAGCCATCCAGGCACCCCATAAAACAGGTTTTGAACTTGGTAGACTTTCTGTACTTACCTCATACAAACATTTAGAAGTAATTGCAAGTGAATTAGAATATCAATCATTTCAATTTCATATTATTTGTTTTGAAAAGCAGATTCATGATGGTGGAGTCAGAAGAAAGAATCCCTGAGAAACCACTGCTTCCCACCGACGTGCACCGTTTGTTTGGAACAAAGCTCAAGCCACAGGATGTTCTTTCTCAAAACTGATCATTCCTAAATCCAACTATGGCCCCGCCTGTGCTTAACAAGGGGTATTAGTAGGTTTATATCTCATGAAGCAATTTTACGGGAGCCACCAAGTCACAATTTTCAGATAATAAATTTCCTCATTTTGGTTCGCATGGGCGTTACCATGCAAATAGCTGCCTCTGTGACCAGTTGGTGGGTTCCAAGGGACTTCTCTGTCTCAGTTGCTCAGGGCACATATGGTGACAGTATTTATTCTGGACTCACATAAAGTTTATGTGAGAACACAGGCACGGAAAAAAAGTATTAAAGTCAGGGGTGATTTCCAATGTGGAATGAGAGAGAAAGGGCACACAGTGGTCATAACGGAACAGACTTGATCAGAATGGTGCCTATGTGAGAGCACAGCTACACCCATACTACTGTACTCAGGAGGGAGAGCACTGGAATTAAATACATCTACAAATTCTTCATCTGGGCCCAGATTTCACAAAATTCAAAGAGGCGGATGAGTTCAAATTAGCAACTGGAAACTTCAATAGAAAGCGTGGACTATACATGTTTCCTGTTTTCAAACTGGATTGAGATGGGTCAAATGTGTTAATCTGCCCCAGTACAGTCGTATCTAAAAATAACAGTGGGAGAAATTTACACACCATCGATACAACTCAGTTTGCTTGGGAAATGAAGCAGCCTAACGTGCTTCAGGTCCTCAATGATTTCTAAACAGCTGGCGAGGATTTAAAAATCACGAAAGGCACTTATTAGTAACAAGCTCAGGGTCAAACTTGATGGATTGGCGCAGCTTTGTGTTTTCAGTTTACAATCATTTCTGTGGTGAGGGAGAAGGGACACATGCCGAAAAATGGTGGTGAGTTCAGCACTGACTCACGGATGGAATGGAAAACAACCTCACACACAAGTCCAGAACATGAAGTTGCTCACAGGAAAAACTGCTGTCTTATATTCCAGTGGAGATAGAGAAACATGCAATGACATTAGTTCTCACACTGGCTATCATCAGTGTTTGATTTGTCACATTCAGTCCTATGGCTAGACGTGGGCCGTATGTGGGACTTACCCACAAACAGGACTTGCGGAATGAACCGGTAAGTTACATAATAAAGTACTAGGTCTTGGTTTCTGCTATCTACCCGCTGACTCTTCACCGCCTGGCACGGTGTTTGTGTCTGAGGCTTCTGAGTCCCCTCTCTCTTACTGAGCAGGTGGCACTGGGTCAACCAAGAAGAACACATCGTCACTTATTGTCTATATGGGCTTTTCTTCACCCATTTAATTAAAAAACTAGAGATTGCACTGAGATCTACAGGGGAAACTCTTCAGAAACATGTACCCACCACTGTCCTTTTCTGTGAAAAAAGTTATCAAAATAGTTCTGCATACGTACCTTCTTATGTAGAAAATTATCTGTTCTTATAAAGTTTTCACATTCACTTCCATAGACTTACGTCATTCCTTCTAGAACATGTTTAATTTCCCCTATTGTTTCTTTATTTCACATTTTGGATTTATGCTATCAACAACTTTTAAATTATATTATTCATTTTACTCCTTTCGCAAAGAGTCAACGCTTGGGTTTATTATTTGTTTTCTTTTTTTTTTTTTTTTCCCAGTTTATTTTTGAGAGACAGCATCAGCATAAGCTAGGGAGGGGCACAGAGGGATAGTGAGAGAGAATCCAGAGCAGGCTCCATGCTGTTACTACCGACCCCACCTTGGGGCTCGAACTCATGACTGTGAGATCAGCACCTGAGCCAAAACCAAGAAGCTGATGCTCAACCGACTGAGCCACCCGGGAGCCCCCCATTTGTCTATTTTCTAATGCTTAATTTCATTTTACTTCTTTATCACTTTTTTTTTCTTTTTTAAAATGCAGATTTTTTCCAGTTTAGGGTTCACAGCAAAATTGAAGGAAAGCATTAGTTTTATCTTCAGTTAAGTTCAGTTGAATGCTCTTTTCTTTCCTATTCACGAATTACTGAAACTAATGAAATTTCTTCAAATCATATTTCAGCTATCCACAATAAAAATATTATTTCCTATAGATTTTGGATTTTAAGTTTCTATTTTCTCTTTTACTCTACACTTAACACTTGGTAATTGGTTTTATTTTACTTTCCAGGAGTTTTGTAAACTTTGTTACTGATTTCTCATTTTACTGTTTGTGAAGATAGTAGTGGTTATTATATCTACTCTCTGGAATCTTCTGTGTGTGTGTGTGTGTGTGTGTGTGTGTGTGTTTGTGCATGCATCTAAGTGTGAGAATCTTTTGTTTTGAATAGGTGGATAAATGTATCTCATTCACATTCATTGCTGTGACATACGTCAGCTATTTCTATATGTATATATTTTTTATTTTTGAGTTTTTGCTTCTAAAATTTTTTCATTATATATATATATATATATATACACATATATATACATATATATGTATATGTATGTTGAGTTTTGATAGTAGCAATAAAAAGGAAGGAGGTTCTGGAGGTATTTTCAGTAAAAAAAATTTTTTTTTTTTCAACGTTTTTTATTTATTTTTGGGACAGAGAGAGACAGAGCATGAACGGGGGAGGGGCAGAGAGAGAGGGAGACACAGAATCGGAAACAGGCTCCAGGCTCCGAGCCATCAGCCCAGAGCCTGACGCGGGGCTCGAACTCACGGACCGTGAGATCGTGACCTGGCTGAAGTCGGACGCTTAACCGACTGCGCCACCCAGGCGCCCCAAAAAAAATTTTTAAAAGCTGACATTGTGCCCTTCTACTAATCAAAAAGAGCTAGAGACTAAGACTCAAACAGATTTAAGAAAACTTTAGAAACTATCTGGAAAGAACGCTAATTTGCATTTCTCTTTTGTGCTTGATATTCTATTTATTTTTTAACTATTTTTTAATGTTTTTTTATGTTTCAGAGAGAGAGAGAGAGAGAGAGACAGAGCACAAACAGGGGAGAGGCAGAGAGAGAGGGAGACACAGAATCCAAAGCAGGTTCCAGGCTCTGAGCTGTCAGCACAGAGCCCGACGCGGGGCTTGAACCCACAAACCGCGAGATCATGACCTGAGCTGAAGTTGGATTCTTAACCAACTGAGCCACCCAGGCACCCCTTGATATTCTATTTAAAGGAAGGTTAAAATAACGGTGAAACTCTGAAGAAGAGAGGAGTCACACTGGCTTTTGCTCTTGACAATAATTTGCAAAGACTTCAGAAAGAAATCATTTTTAAGAGAATCTTCAAATTCTTAGGAATAAACTTCATGTTTAAGGAGAAAAAGTCTGGAAATTTTGTTTCAAGTTGCTCATCACTAGGGGCACCTGGGTGGCTCAGTCGGTTGAGCATCCGACTTCAGCTCAAGTCCTGATCTCACAGTTCGTGCGTTCGAGCCCCTTGTCGGGCTCTGTGCTGACAGGTCAGAGCCTGGAGCCTGCTTCACATTCTGTACCTCCCTCTCTCTTTTCCCCTCCCCATTCATACTCTGTCTCTCTCAAAAATAAAATAAAAACATTAAAAATTAAAAAAAAATAATTTAAGTTGCTCATCACTATATCAAGATGGGCGTCATTGGCTTTTGAAGGAAACACTATTACTTTCTACCAGAGACAATCTGAAACATGCTACATTAAGAAATTCTGTACAAAAATTGTCTTTGACAGAACTGTTGTGTGACAGAATTGTTTCTTCTATCATGATGGCTCATCAACTGCTTTTGCTTTATCAGAGTCACAGTCCTTTACCATCAAATTATTCTGCCTAAATTCTTTTAAATTAAAATTCCCTAACCATAAAATTCATTTAGCATATCATTATGTTTTGCTGAACCCACTGCATTTAATTAACTTTTTATTTCCATTTTTTTTAGGCACGTAAAAAAATAGAAGAAATGAATCTGAAGGACCATGCATTTAAGCTCACATATTTTTACAATCTTCCATTCTTACAGAAAACTTTTTCGGTAAGTTTCACCTTAACAGCTAAAAAAAAAATTAACACTTCAGATACTCTTCTAGCTTGTGGATTGAAAATATTTAGTATGATCTTTGACACTGAATATGCATTTTAAAATGTTTACTGAAGGAGAAGTAGCTTTTATGTCATGAAAACGGCAACCAGCCCACTGCTAACAATAATTCATGGCATCCCAGGGCAGGCTGCTTGATTTCTCTGGCATAATCTTTCTCTACAGTAAGAGTTTCAGGCAATGGTTTCTGAGGTCTCTAATGGGTTGTGGAAGGGGAACAAATGATGAAACCCTATAATGTGCTTTATTTGCCATAAGGATTATCTTGGGAGAAGCTCTGAAAACCCAGGGGAAGTTGCCCTTCATAAAAGAAATTTACATGTATCAGGGGAATCTCCATACCCTCTCAGTGGTAGCAGGAACACAAGCATGACTCTAACTTTCTAGAAACTGTTATCAGCAGAGAAGACAAATAGTATCAACAGACAATAAGTAGCAAATGGGTGGAGAGATTGTTTCAGAGATATCTAAAGTTAAAAAAACATTCTCCATTAGTGCCATTTACCATTTGTATTATGATAATGGTGACTAACATTAAAATGGCAAGTTTATGATGTAGGCATGTATCATTCCAAAACCTGGCTAGCATTCAATGTGAAGTTATAGTTAAAATTTTAGCTTATTTATTATTGTTTTTATTTTGAAAGAGGGATAGAGAGCAAGCAGGGAAGGGGCAGAAAAAGGAGACAGAATATCCCAAGGAGGCTCCATGCTGTCAGCACAGAGCCCAATGTGGGGCTCAAACCCACAAACTGTGAGATCATGACCTGGGCCAAACTCAAGAGTTGGACGCCTAACCGACTAAGCCACCCAGGTGTCCCTATAGTTAAAATTTTAATAGCTAGAATCCAAAATGTTATGTGTTTCCAATACGCAGTCATGGAAAAAAAGGGGAAAACAGACAAGTTAGTTAAGAAAAATCATCTATTTTATTCTTCTCTAAGTTATTGATTATAAGAGGTCAAGCAAAAGTCTATGGACATATCCCCAAGTCCAGAGATGGGAAGGGATTCAGACCCCTCAGAAATTATTAAAATTTATTTTCTGGAATGATTCTCTAGTGTATAAAGAAAGATAAAAAGCTTCTGCACAGTGAAGGAAACCACAAAACTACAAGGCAACTGACGGAATGGGAGAAGATATTTGTAAATGACATTATCAGATAAAGGGTTAGTATCCAAAATCTATAAAGAACTTACAAAACTCAACCCCCCCCCCCCCGCCAAAACAAATAATCTAGTGAAGAAATAGAAGACATGAATAGATACTTTTCCAAAGAAGACATCCAGATGGCCAACAGAGACATGACAAGATGCTCAACATCACTCATCATCAGGGAAACACAAATCAAAACCACAATGAGATACCACCTCACACCTGTCAGAATGGTTAACAACTCAGGAAACAAGAGATGTTGGTGGGGATGTAGATAAAGGGGAACCCTTTTGCACTGTTGGTAGGAATGCAAACTGGTGCAGCTGCTCTGGAAAACAGTATGGAGGTTCCTCAAAAAATTAAAAATAGATCTACCCTATGACCCAGCAATAGCACTGCTAGGAGTTTATCCAAAGGATACAAAAATGCTGATTCTAAGGGGCACAGGCACCCCAATGTTTATGGCAATGCTATCAACAGTAGTCAAAGTATGGAAAAAGCCCAAATGCCCGAAAGAGCCCATCGAATGATGAATGGATAAAGAAGATGCGGTATATATACACAATGGAATATTACTTGGCAGTGAAAAAGAATGAAATCTTGCCATTTGCAAGAATGTGGATGGAACAAGAGGGTATTTTGCTAAGTGAGATAAGTCAGTCAGAGAAAGACAGATATATGATTTTACTCGTATGTGGAATTTGAGAAACTCAACAGATGAACATAGGAGAAAGGAAGGAAAACCGAGATAAAACAGAGGGAGGCATACAATAAGAGACTCTTAAATACAGAGAATGAACTGAGGGTTGGTAGAGGGGACGTGGGTGGAGGGATGGGTTAAATGGGTGATGGGCATTAAGAGGACACTTGTTGGGATGAGCACTGGGTGTCATATGTAAGCAATGAATCACTGGGTTCTACTCCTGAAACCAAGACTATACTGTATGTTAACTAACTTGAGTTTAAGTCAAAAAAAAAAAAAAAAAAAAAAGAATGGGATTTTAAAATGTGAATACCATGATTTTCTTCTTCAAGACAAAGGTCAAGATGTGGTAGGGGGGTGTATGTCTTGGGTGTGCTCATGTTACGGAATATGTTTGGGCCTCCCTGGATCCTAAGAAGAAACAAAAAAGCAAGTCTAACAAGTGTTAGACTAGAGAAAGAAGGTGTATGATTAGTAGGGAAAAGAGTCATCACACACAGTTTAAAGAAATCCCAAAGAAAAGAACTTGTAGTAATTCTTGGCAGAAAGGATAAAAATACTGAGATGTTTTAAGGTTTGTTCATATAGGTTATAAAAAAAAAATGTTTTCTTTCATGAAATGTGGTTTTCTAACCAGGACACATTCATAATTTAAGATCAATTCCACGCTTTGCTTCATTTAAAAAATTAATTAAAAAGAAATAGGTCTCAAAAGAGAGTTGCCTGTGAGCTGTAAATCTCAGAACTGGTAGACTGTATAACTTGGAGTTTAACAGCATCACTCTCACAGGCATGTTCTCAATGATTTTTAACTTGCCCAAAGCATCCACATCTCTAAGTGTCTACAGCATTTATTCTGAGTATACTGAAGAACTATAAAAGGTAACATTAGATTGGTATCATTAAAACATGACGAACTGAGGGCATAGAGCATGTTACACTTCTGAGATAAAATGAAACAATGGGCATTGCAACATTGAAAGGGCAACTTACGCATTAAGTTGAAAAATGTATAACTAAAAAAAAATTTTTTTAATGTTTATTTAGTTTTGAGAGAGAGAGGCAGAGTGCAAGCAGGGGAGGAACAGAGAGAGAGGGAGACACAGAATCCAAAGCGGGGTCCAGACTCCGAGGTGTCAGCACAGAGCCCGATGCAGGGCTTGAACTCACGGATCGCGAGTTCAGACCTGAGCCGAAGTTGGGTGCTTAACCAACTGAGAAACCCAGGTGCCCCTGGTTGAATTTTTAAATACAGCAGAAACTCAGTTTGAAAACCAAAGCACATCTGATTTATAATAACGAGACTCTCATCAGAGAGACAAGCATTTGTGGGTTTTAAGGAGTCAGCTTCAAGAAAAGCAAAGCCTTTTTCCTTTTTTTTTTTTTTTAATACCAAGAGCAGAGTTTACGGAAAGATTGTTGATGGTATCAGAATTGTATTTCCTACGAAAAGAAGTAGGTGTTTGACCTTAATGGACTAAAGTAATCTCGCTAGAATGTGTGGTCCTTGGGTATTTGGTTGACGTCCCTGCTGGTCTTCCCATCATCCTGCTACACAATTTACAGATATGCCCACACACGTCTTTCCTCCTTCTTCAACATGCTTGCCTTCTAAATCCATTTATAACTTCATTCTCACTTCCAGATCCACATTTCAATCTACCAACAAGGTGTCTCTACTCGCTGGCCAACAGATGTCTCACACTCCTTGTATCCTACATCTGACTGACTCCTTCACTGCCAGCCCCTGCATCATACATACATGTCAACCCTCTTCTGTTCCCTACTTGGGTCAGACTCAGGGAAGGAGACATTCCTTTAGTCTTCTGATAACCTCTGGCCTTAATCATGGACTTGTAAGTCATTCTATAACATTCTATAACAAAGTTAAACAGTCTCCAAGTCCTGTTAATCAGACCTAAACGTGTACGGACGCATGTATTTGCAGAGTTTGCACGGGATGTCTCTCTCTGTCCTCTGGTGCCCATGCACACAGGGCACTTGTAGTTGTGACCTCTCTGCTGTCCAGCCTGGCCAGGTCGTCCGCCTCTTTCTCTACCGCATCCTCCAGACTGTCCATAAAACAGCCACGCTAGAGTGCAAATGTGACTGCAATTCTCTGGTTTACTGTTCTTCCACTGTTGCCGACTGGCAATAAAGATCAAGTCCACGTGGATTTTTATGGCACAGCCTATGTTTCACGAACTGGCCTATCAAACTACCTCTCTAGTTTGCCGTGTGCCTGCCTGTATGTTTTGTGCCACAGACACACATAATTATCGCTAAGTTTCTAGCGCTAGAGAAATGCCCATGAGTAATGCAGCTATGTCTCCTGCCACCTTAAAAACCATTTCCCTGGCCAACTATTTATATTTAAGACTTGGCTCCAATCCATTAAAAAAAATGGTTTTAATGTTTATTTGTTTTTGAGAGAGAGAGAGAGAGAGAGAGAGCGAGCACGCATGAATAGGTGAGGGGCAAAGAGAGGGAGACACAGCATCCGAAGCAGGCTCCAGGCTCTGAGCTGTCAGCACAGAGCCCGACACGGGACTCAAACCCATGAACCATGAGATAATGACCTGAGCCAAAGTCAGACGCTCAACCGACTGAGCCACTCAGGCGCCCCTCAAAACCATTTCTGAAGTAAACTTGTCTGTGACTATGTATCCCCACAGGTTTTCTCTTCACCTTAAACATATGTGCATGGAGCTCAATGATCGTTTTGGTTTTGTTTTCATATGAGTCACCCCACGGAAGACTATGGTGGGGTTATATGGAGGAGGACCTTTCACTTTTCATATTACTTTTATTTTGTGTGTGCCAAGCACAATGCCTACTATATTCTGAGAGAATAAAAAGGGACGTTGCATTCACATATTATCTGGGTTTTTGTCTCTCACTCTGAACTAACATCAGATCCAAAAAAAGTGACCTCAAGCTCTGTCTTACTGGTAATGGACGTATCTTTAATCACTGAAGTTATTTTTGTCAATGAAAGCTAGCACTCTGTATTCGCACCTCCTCTGGTCTTACGTCAGGTCAAGACACCAGATGCGATAAACAAGCCATTTGGAAGATTTCCTGTGGCTTCTGCGGGTCCAAGGATTCCAAACGTGACAGTGGGGAACTCACGTTGAATCTGCACCTAGACTTAGTAAGTGGGTCACGGTGGTCAAGTCATCAATGATGAAGACCCAGGAGTTTTAAGAGACCTGGGTTTCCAAAACATCACTAACGATGACAAGGGGCTACCCTATTTCCTGAGAGCTGCACATAAAAGGGATTTCGAGAGGTTCAAATGCATTCATTGCTTCTCAGCTTCTGTGTGGAAAGGAAATCACAGGCACACACTGTTTGTTCATCTTCTCAGATGTCTTCTTGTGATGAGGTCATGGCCTGCAGACAATGCTCTACCCAACATCGTGTAACAAAGAAGGCCAGGGAAGCAACGGCTCGTTCAAAATGAGAAACCACAGTGTCTCCGTGAAGAGTGCCATCATCACCAAATTCAGAGTCCCGGCATGTTTGCTTTGGCTTCCTCTGGTTTCCCCCAACACAGTGGAAGGAGAGGAGCCTAATTAAAGGTAACAAATGCATACACAAATCTAGCTGTGATGACTTCAATAAATAGGTGAGGATAATCAAGCCTGGACAGAGAACTCGCTTTCCAAATCTGGAATTTGTGATGAGAAGTTCCTCTCATCACTACTCAACGCATATTCATTTTTCATGACTCTCAAGTTTACAAGACAATTGCTTCATGACGCCATTTCCTGCCCAGACTAACAGTGCAGAAATCACGATAGCATCCACATAGGGAAAAAAAGGGTACAGTTAATAAGGTACGGAGTAATTATCCAGCTATGAGAAGCAGTGTGTAAATGTTTAGGTTGGCAAAATTCCAGAGAACAATGATTTGGCCGCCGAAATAATTCTATCCTAACAGTTTAAGCATATGTACAAGGTGGTGGGGGGCATCCTTCTGTTTACTTTTGCTTTAACCACCTTCTGAGAAAAATACATTAAGTGATAGTTTAAAACACACCCTGCCCTTGAATCTCTGGTGCAGGAGACTGGGTAAATTACCTTGGACACTCTGTGATCATGGCACGTGACCGCACTGGTCCACGTAGAGATCCTCTGTCCTTCACGATGTGCTCCCTTTCACCTGTATCCCCTTCCTGTCTCATCGGCAACTATGTAACATGTGCCCTATGAGCTATATGCTCACCACCTTTTATGAAATATTTTCAGTGTTTCACGTTTATGTAAACAACATTTATCTATATCCCTTTCTATGTGCTCATTTTCACACCAAGCTGTGCTTTTACGTTCTGTCCATTTTGCGATGCTATTTACTTCCCTATTGCTGCGTAACCAACTACCACAAATTTAGAGACTTAAAACAATAATCCCAACCTCTCTGCTCCATGTGCCCAGCCAGAGGGTGGTAGCTCCTTTTCTGAAACTGGAACCTCTAGGTTACTATTCTGCATTTTCAGCTCTGCCCTGAATTCCACCACCACAAGGAACCAGATTCGACCAACAACCTCAGGGAGCTTAGAAGCAGATCCTGCCCCAGCCACCCTTCCAGACGAGATGGGAGCACCAGCTGACACCTCAACAGAAGCCATGTGAGACCCTAGCAGGGGACTCGGCTAAGTCACGCCCACGCTCTGGCCCCATGGGAACTGCAAGACCGCATATGTGTTTTATGCTGTTCTGTCTGTTACACAATGATAGGTAACTCATGCAATTCCCAATAATGGCTCGAGCCTCCTCACAAAGTTGACCCTCTGCTCCCGAGATAACCTGGTGGATCAAAAGCAAAGAGGCACACAGCTTCCCTTGTTCTTTGCTGCTTCCTGAAACCCCAAGCTCCATGAGACGAAAGCAGAATCCTCCTGGCCTTGATATCAACCTTTACAGCCCTAGGTTCACAAAGTCGAACTATTCTGACTCAAATCCTTGATCCAAACCAGTGACCCTGAGCAACCCACTGCCATCGTCTACACAGTGATTATGATAGAACCCATCCCATGTTTATACAGAGAAGATGCAATGAGGTCATTCATGAACATCTGCAAGGCATCATCACCCAGAACTTACCAAGTGCTCACAAAACATTAGCCAGAGAATTACTGCTGCTGAGTGAAATTTAATGATAGACTTGTATGCTACAGAGACTACTAGGTTCTTAGTGGATGGATGGAAAAGGCAAAATGAATAATTAATACCAATTAGCAGAGATCCCTGAAGGAAAATGAAGGAACCTATCAAGCCATTCCATGTTTGGACACAAAGGGTGCCTGGACTTTTTGTTTCCTCTTGACTTCTTGATTTCAGATCGATCTGAATATTCGGTGTCCTCATGTTTAATATTAGATATCTACAGCATCGAGCCTCATCAACCAGAAGGAACACTCTCCTGCGTGCCAGAAGGAAAGGGGCCCCTTACACAGAGACACAAATTTCACTTTGAACCCTATCAGCCCCTTCATGTCACTCCAGCAGAGAAGGTTTATCTTGTTGCCAAAGTTTAAAACTGAAAACACATCACCTGTAAGCAGGAATATGGCTAACTGAAATTCCTCCGAGTCATGCAAATTTACAACGGTGTTTATTCACACAAAAGGAGCTGCATACGTCACCCTTTTGAGCAGAATAACTGTGGACAGGAATGACCATCTTTTCTCTTTCTCAAATCCTGGAGGCAAGAAGCACCTTTCCTCTTTTCCAACAGTAGCCACTTCTCATTATCCTGATTTCTGGGTCTGACTAGCTCACCCTGCGTTTGCAATAAACACACATTTTCATGAGGTGCCCATTCTCTAATCTCTCCAGGGATCATGCCTGAAGGCCTTCTTCCTCCAATAAAACCACAATGCAGTCTTTTCTAATAGGCACTTTCAAACAGGATAATAAATGTCTGACATAACAAGACTGACCTTGTCACAAAGTATGATGACGGCAGAAACTTACAAAGGTGATTTTCCGTTTTGGAATTTATGAGGAACAGCACAGGAGGGAAAAGAGCCTTTTCCATGGTGCAGCACACTACAAAGATGGGAGGTGTGGACAGATCCAAGGGCAAACAGAGCAGGGTATTCTCCTACAGAGTGATAATGGCATCATGTAGGGAATAGATAACTACGATTTGGGCCCCATCGAGTTTTGGAAATAAAGGTTTGCTGGAACATAGGCACACCTGTTGTGTATTGTTTTTACAAATTACGTATCTCCGGGTGCCTATGTGCTCAGACAGCAGAGTTGGGTGGCTGAAATAGAGACTGTACAGACAGAGCTAGACCCTGTCCCCAGCCTTAGTGGTGCTCTCCAAACGACGGCTATTTCTCCATCCCTCAGGCAGATAATTTATAAAAAGCAAATTAGGAGAACTACAGACCAATTTCCCTGATGAACATGGATGTAAAAATCCTCAACGAGATATTAGCCAACCGGATCCAACAATACATTAAAAAAATTATTCACCACAACCAAGTAGGATTTATACATGGGATGCAGGGCTGGTTCAATATCTGCAAAACAATTAACATGATTCATCACATCAATAAAAGAAAAGGACAAGAACCATATGATCCTCTCAATAGATGGAGAGAAAGCATTTGACAAAATACAGCATCCTTTCTTGACAAAAACCCTCAAGAAAGTAGGGATAGAAGGAGCATACCTTGAGATGATAAAAGTCATATATGAGTGACCCAATGCTAATATCCTCCATGGGGAAAAACTGACAGTTTTCGCCCTAAGGTCAGGAACAAGACAAGGATGTCCACTCTCACCACTGTTATTCAACATAGTATTGGAAGTCTTAGACTCTGCACTCAGACAACACAAAGAAATAAAAGGCATCCAAATCGGCCAGGAGGTCAAACTTTCACTCTTTGCAGATGGCATGATAGTCTATATGGAAAACCCAAAAGATTCCACCAAAAAACTGCTAAAATTGGTTCATGAATTCAGCAAAGTTGCAGGATATAAAATCAATGCACAGAAACTAGTTGCATTCCTATACACCAACAATGAAGCGACAGAAAGAGAAATCAAGAAATCGATCCCATTTACAGTTGCACAAAAAAACATAAAATACCTAGGAATAAATCTAACCAAAGAGGTGAAAAATCTATATGCTGAAAACTATAGAAAGCTTATGAAACAAATTGAAGAAGACACAAAGAAATGGAAAAAGATTCCATGCTCCTGGATCGGAAGAACAAATATTGTGAAAATGTCGATCCTACCCAAAGCGATCTACATATTCAATGCGATCCCTATCAAAGTAACACCAGCATTCTTCACAGAGCTAGAACAAATAATCCTAAAATTTGTATGGAACCAGAAAAGACCCCGAATAGCTAAAGCAATCTTGAAAAAGAAATCCAAAGAGGAGGCATCACAATCCTAGACTTCAAGCTATACTACAAAGCTGTAATCATCAAGACAGTATGGTACTGGCACAAGAACAGACACTCAGATCAATGCAACAGAATAGAAAACCCAAAAATGCACCCACAAACGTATGGCCAACTAATCTTTGACAAAGCAGGAAAGAATATCCAATGGAATGAAGACAGTCTCTTCAGCAAGAGGTGCTGGGAAAACTGGATAGTGACATGCAGAAGAATGAACCTGGACCACTTTCTTACCCCATACACAAAAATAAGCTCAAAATGGATGAAAGACCTCAATGTAAGACAGGAAGCCATCAAAATCCTCGAGGAGAAAGCAGGCAAAACCTCTTTGATCTTGGCTACAGCAACTTCTTACTCAACACGTCTCCGGAGGCAAGGGAAACAAAAGCAAAAATAAACTACTGGGACCTCATCAAAATAAAAAGCTTCTGGGGGTGCCTAGGTGGCTCAGTCAGTTAGGTGTCCGACTTTGGCTCAGGTCATGATCTCACGGTTTGTGAGTTTGAGCCCTGCATTGGGCTCTGTGCTGAGAGCTCACAGCCTGGAGCCTGCTTCGAATTCTGTGTCTCCCTCTCTCTCTCTCTGCTCCTCCTCCGCTCATGCTCTCTCTCTCTCTCTCTCACCTTCAAAAATAAATAAAAACATTAAAAAAATTAAAATTCTGCACAGTGAAGGAAACAATCAGCAAAAGTAAAAGGCAACTGACAGAATGGGAGAAGATATTTGCAAATGACATATCAGATAAAGGGTTAGTATCCAAAATCTATAAAGAACTTCTCAAACTCAGTACCCAAAAAACAAATAATCCAGTGAAGAAATAGGCAAAAGACATGAATAGACACTTCTCCAAAGAAGACATCCAGACGGCCAACTGACACATGAAAAAATGCTCCACATCACTCATCATCAGGGAAATACAGATCAAAACCACAATGAGATACCACCTCACACCTGTCAGAATGGCTCACATTAACATCTCAGGCAACAACAGGTGTTGGCAAGGATGCGGAGAAAGAGGATCTCTTTTGCATTGTTGGTGGGAATGCAAGCTGGTGCAGCCACTCTGGAAAACAGTATGGAGGTTCTTCAAAAAACTAAAAATAGAACTACCCTACGACCCAGCAATTGCACTACTAGGCATCTATCCATGGGATACAGGTGTGCTGTTTCGAAGGGACACAGGCACCCCCATGTTTCTAGCAGCACTATCAACAATAGCCAAAGTATAGAAAGAGCCCAAATGTCCATCGATGGATGAATGGATAAAGAAGATGTGGTATATATATACAATGGAGTATTACTCTGCAATCAAAAAGAACGAAATCTTGCCATTTGCAACTATGTGGATGAAACTGGAGGGTATTATGCTAAGTGAAATGAGTCAGAGAAAGACCAAAATCGTATGACTTCACTCACATGAGGACTTTAAGAGACAAAACAGATGAACATAAGGGAAGGGAAACAAAAATAATATAAAACCAGGGAGGGGGACAAAACAGAAGAGACTCTTAAATATGGAGAAGAAACTGATGGTTACGGGAGGGGTTGTAGGAGGGGGCATGGGCTAAATGGGTAAGGGGCATTAAGGAATCTACTCCTGAAATCATTGTCTCACTGTATGCTAACTAATTTGGATGTAACTTTTAAAAAATAAAAAATAAGATAAACAAAACAAAACAAATTATGTTTCTGTACCTTTCATAGTGGGTGTTATTTCAGAGAAAAAGAAACATAGGAAGAGACGCCCCTGGTCAGTGTGCTTCTGTACCTAACAAGTACTTATTTTCTATAGAATATTTACTAAATGGAGGCTTAGCTGAGAATTTCCCAGTATTTTGTTTAATATATTATTAAACTGTCAGGAGATAGATAGATATCTATCTATCTATCTATCTATCTATCTAGAAAGCATGAAACCATCAGGATAGATGTACGTTAAAGTTTCTGATAATTTTTTGGAGAAAAAGTTATTTCAAACAGGATCCCAAAGTAAAAAAGTCGGATAACTGACTATTTATATCTTTAGGTGAACCAGATCCCGAGAATGGGATCAGGGTCAGACTATCCTGAGTTTAAACCATGACTTTAAATAATAAAGTACAATTGAAGTAGAATAGAGGTTGCCGTGTTGTTGGAAGAAGGGAACGTTGAAATGTAAAAATTAGGAAATCACCATAAAATAAATGGGAAAGAAAGAAATCCTGCTAAGTCTGTGTCAGGCATCGGATATGACTTTTAAGTTTTTCACTGTGGGGCCACAGAAGCTGGGGCGAGTCACCGGTCCCTTTAAAAACAGCTCTGTGCAAAATCAGTGGCATGGCAACTCTAACCCACTCGGGCTCTTTACTGGTTCCCCTGTGTGACCGTGTCTCAGCGGGGACACCCAGAAGGCGACCCTGTCATTGGCACACCTCCTGCCTGTGTCTCCAAGCCACCTCTCGCCTGCTGGACTGAATGCAGCTGTTCATCCCTACCTGGTGTGTGTCCGGTCCCCCCTGCCGTGTCGCCCACTACGTCTGGTCCCACCTGCACACCTCTGGTGACACGCATTTGCATGACCTTCGTGTTCGCGGCAAATGAAAGGGCACTTCTCCAGCACCTCCATTCAAATGCTCAAAGAGCTCTATGAAGAAGTGCCAGGGCTGAGGACACAGAGTGTATTCAGAGTGTCTGGCCGGTGAAAATGCAGAGGTCTAGAGTTCCCTTTCCAATGAGATGCTGGTCTGAGGCTGCTGGCTGGGGAGTCGGGGAGTCAATGTGGGGGATTCTCTCGAGCTTGGCACTACCCCTGCCCCAGTAGGGAGCCAACATGACCCCCCGGGCAGGTGACGCCATCTCTGTCCCACTGGAGGAACTCCAGATGGACAAAACAAATGTCCTTCTATTAACTATCCATTTGGATGATTGAGTTGCAACAAAGAGGTGGCTATGTGAGCAAGGCCAGACGTATCGATCAGGAACCCCACTTCTCGTGTGAAAGATCCCAGTGTTTGCACTTACCAGAACGTGTCTGAATGAGCACGTCGAGGATGAACACATTAATCTTGGCTTCGGTCTTGCATATGTAAAATTGCTCTAGGAATGAATAGGCTGGGCTGTTTGTGTGCCAGGCCCTTCAAACAGGATGAAGACACAAAACATCATTGTTGGCTACACACAGGAGGGGCCCAGCTTGCGAAACTTTCCAAAGACGAGGGGAAGAGAACTCTGCCGATGCCAGGATACCTGAAAAATAGCAAAAGGAAAAAGATTTAGCAGCCGTTTACGCCTATTCGGTCTTCGGTTAAGGACCAAGATTTGTGCAAGAGTCTTTTCCTTCAAATGGAAGTTTACCTCTTTAAACGGTCCCTCGGAAGAACACTTCTCAAATCAGCAGAGAATCTGCTGATGGGAACCATTTGCAATTTGGAGGCAACACCCTTCGCCAGAAATATTGAAGAAGCAAAAACCAAAGTAACAGTAACACACACACACACACACACACACACACACACACACACACACCCCAACCGCTGCTCGTTAAAAAATGAAAAACTTCAATGAAACGTTGATGACCCATTTATCCCATCAACAATCAAGCTTGGCAGGTTGCTAATTAGAACAACATAAAGCAGGTTCTGTCTCATCCAACGTTTACATTTAAGAGCATGTTCAAGCTGCAGGGATTCGATTCTACAAAATGCACTGGCAAGTAGGTTTGTCTGAGCATGGCCTCTCCCATGCCCAATCTTAGGCAAATCTGGTTTGATTTATGAGGACTCTGAAGAGACCATATTCAGGGCCCGCCAAGTGTTTCCCTCTGTTGTATGTCGCACAGAACTTGCTGCTCTGGGGCGACCTCACTCACAATCCCGGGAGGCATTCTCCAATGTTGAGGTAGGTGACAGCAATTTGGCTGTTCTGTGTATGCTCCCTTTCTTTTCTCTTTTCCATCAGAAAAAGGAGAATCACTTTTTACTCAGAACTAAAATGTCTTTTTCTCTAAAGAAAATGTCTGTATCCCTTCCGCCTGTCCATAACAATTATATCTCCTTAAAATTACACTTTTTCTGGCCTTTACTTCCAGAAATACCAAACACATAGAGGTTAATATGAAATAAATAATCAAGACACAGAAACACATGCAAATCATCTTCCTATGATTCATCTTATTCCAGGAGAAATTCTCTAACGAGATTCAGAGGCTCCTTTGTGAACAGGGGTCTCCATTAGGAAAGGTTTACTTTTCCACCCTCTGACAAAGCTTCCTAATTCAAAAACTGATTCCCTGGGATGAAGTTTCATGGGAGGTTTCGACAAGAATCAGCTTATGAAACACAGTTCAGGTGTTATAAGCTGTTGTTGCAACCAAGAGGCCAAGAAGCAAATAAGAGTGATTTCTCTACTGGGACAATGGGACAGATAAGACGATGTATGATAATTATGCAAACAGTGCATAGGGACTCAGCAACAGCCACACTACAGTGTTGTGTTTCCTGGATCTTGGACACTTCGTCGCATTTACACAGAGGAACTTCTATGTCAGAGAACCATTTCACGCTGTAAGGAGAGGAGTTCTGTTTTAAAGAACCATACGTACGACAGGAGCCCTGTGTGAAGTGATAATATCTGTACGTAGCTACGGTCTTGAACTCATCTCTCCTTTCCTCTTGCAGCAGGGAGATGTGAGCAATGAACCATAGTCAACCCATTCTGTTCTTGGGAGCCTTTCAAGCCACCAAAAAAATAAGCTTCTTTGTCCCAAAGTAAACAAGTAATCCTATGCACAGAAGAAAATTGCACACTGTTGCGTATCAACAAACTTAATAATCAGAGTCAGATTAAGAAACAAAACAAAAGAAAACACCTAAGGACACACAGGGGAAAAAGAATCCAAATGGTACATCTGGGAGCAGAGGACTACAAAGAAAGATGCAGATTCCATTCTGTGATGGGTTTGGGCGGTCCCTGCGGCCTCAGGAAAGCTCTCTCCAAATCTGTCTCTGACAATATGCCTAGAATTTCATGCTCAGGTGTCCATGCATGGGGATCGGAGTCTTTCACTGCACTGTTCTCTCGGAGGTAGTTCTGCCACTTTTGGGACACAGTGACTTCTGACAGAAGCAGTAGAAAATGTGAGTGTCCTCTGTGTAGAAGTTTAAAGGCTGTTGTGCAAACAACAGATTCCTGGTGGCTCTCAGGCGGTGGGTCCTGTTCAGGAGATCTTTGTCTACAGATCTGGTACTGGGAGAACTGAGGCTGGGGACAACCAGAGGCAGCCACCGTCAAAGAGATCATGGAGTGGCCGAGAGAAGCCAGCTTCTTGATGACATGCTGGCCACCGGGAGAGTGTACAGAACCAGAGTTTCGAGATCAGACACGGCAAAGCTCATGACTTTCCCTATGCCTTGAAGAGGTGTTTCTACTTCTTCTTCTTTTTTTTAATGTTTATTTATTTCTGAGTCAGAGAGAGACAGAGCATGAGTTGGGGAGGGGCAGAGAGAGAGGGAGACACAGAATCCAAAGCAGGCTCCAGGCTCTGAGCTGACAGCACAGAGCCCGACGCGGGGCTCAAACTCACAAACCGTGAGATCATGACCTGAGCTGAAGTCGGACGCTTAACTGACTGAGCCACCCAGGCACCCCACAGTCCTTTGGGTTTTTAATAAACAAGCAAATGTTCTACAGTGTTGCTGGGTTTCCTGCACATGCATGCTTTTCTTCCATTTCAAGGAAGTATGATGCCTCTAGCTTTGCTCTTTTTGAAGATTGCTGAGGCTATTTGTATTTGTTGCAGTTTTGTTTTAGGGTTTTTCTCTCTGTAAAGTAAATACCATTGGAATTTTGATAGAAATTCCATTGAATCTATAGATTGCTTTGAACTATGAACAGTTTAACAGGATTAACATTCCAATTCAGGAACCTGGAATATCTTTCCATTTATTTATGTGTGCAATGTCTTTCATTAATATCTCACAGTTTTCAGTGTTTGCTATTTACAATATGGGTTAAATTTATTTTTTGTAAATCTTTTTTATTTAATACTTTTAAAAGTTTAATATTTTTTTTTAATGTTCATTTATTTTTGAGAGAGAGAGTATGCGAGCAGGGGAGGGACAGAGAGAGAGGGAGACACAGAATCCAAAGCAGGCTCCAGGCTCTGAGCTGTCAGCACAGAGCCCGATGTGGGGCCAGGACCCATGAACCGTGAGATCATGACCTGAGCTGAAGTCGGTCGCTCAACTGACTGAGCCACCCAGGCACCCCAAGGTGTTTCTACTTCTACATCCTGGCTACTTTGGGATGGAATCCTCATTTATTTTGCATGACAAACAGGAACATCTTTGTTTCCATTGAAAAAGACTCACCTAATATGTTAGATTCATAAAGGAATTTACTTTGTTGGGGCATAGTTGGATTTTATTACCCTAATTAAGAATTTATTAGCTTTGTGAACTCCAATGCTTCAAGGTGGCATACTGAAGGCTTTTAAAAACTGGATTTTAAAATTCATAGTGAAGTCAGTTGGCCCAATTAATTAAATGAGAGTGAAAAAATATTTTTGTTAATGCACAGTTAAATGCCTTTACCCAAAGGCTGACATGAAAAATAGTCTTTGGCAACATGCCCATGTCACTGTAGCAGGAAGCTGAATGGGGCTGAGGGCAGTAGTCAGTCCTCCCGCATTCACAAGAAGGACACATTCTTCCATTACTGACAATAAGGACGGCAGACCCGGTGACAACTTCCCCATCATCCACCCCTAAGCCATAAAAAAGGAAACTGGAAATTCAAGGGAATTTGGTTACAACAGTAAATGTTTGCTTATAACGGGTCGTCAACCTAACAGACAGCTCACGGCATCAGGTAGAGAGCAAAGTACTTCTGATATTTCATCTTATGTGAGGGTGATCCCCCAAAATCCAGGGGTTGAGGAATGACAGACACGTTCCTTCTTAGCTGCATGCTTGCTGACTTTCAGAACTTGACTTCTTTTCCTACCATTTGAGCATGGCCACATGTGTTGAAAAGCTCTTGGGAGCCTTGCCTATGTCCCTGAGAGTTTGAGGGTCTACCATGAACACGGCGAGTGGTGCCTGCTGATGAACTGGAAAATTCTGAGGGCCGGAGAAGTCTGGGGTAGCCAACATCAAAGAGAGACTGCCCAAGTGGAGTTGGTGAGCAGAATATGTTTTTCCTTGCGTTACCTGGACAATCAGAAAGGGCGCCAGGCTTTGTTCTGCGTGAATATGTTCAAGTGATACAAACCCAGAGAGCTCCAGCAGTAGGAGACTGTTGGAGGGGAGGGCACTTGGGAAGGGAGCTTGAAAGGTCAATGGGAGGCAAGCCTTGCTTGTACCAGGTGGCTGTGCAGGGCTGAGGATCGCATGGGTCCCTCCAAGAACTCCGGTGCAAGTCTGGAGCAGACCAGAATTCCACACTCAAACACCTGCCGCAAAGTCAACTCGGACCCCCAGCCAACAAAAGCAAAGACAACCCTGAAAGAGCAAGCCTCGTTCAGTGGGCCAGTTTCTCCACCTTCTTTAAATTCTTTTCTTCCTTGCCCTAAATCTGTAAGAGGTGAAGGGGGAAAGAAGAAGAAGAGGGAAGAGTCAAAGTACATACCCTTCTCTTCTGGATGTCCCCGAGCTACAGACTGGGCAAAGAAGAGAAGCCTAGTATTGGTCCCAAATTTGAAACTGGTTGAGACTTTTTTCAATCCAGAAAATGGGACTTGATTACAAAAATGAGACTTTTTCTCATAATTGGAAATGTCTGGAAAGCAACAGGACAGGGTCAAGTGTGTGTGTGTGTGTGTGTGTGTGTGTGTGTGTGTGTGTGTGTGTTTCAAGTTTATTTTTGAGAGACAGAGCGAGCAGGGGACAGACAGAGAGGAAGAGACAGAATCCCAAGCAGGCTCTGCACTACCAGTGCAGAGCCTGATGTGGGGCTCGATCTCACGAACCTTGAGATCATGACCTGAGCCAAAATCAAGAGTCAGACACTTAGCCGACTGAGCCACCCAGGCGCCCCTGGTCAAGATGTGTTTAAGGGTAAGGACAAAGACCCTACAATGTACCATGCTGAGGGAAATATTAAAGGAAAATAAAGCTTTTTGCTCTGCGTTGCTCAGTTAGTTCAGAATTGTATGACTCATTCATTCTGTTTTTATCCTAGCCGACCCATGGACATACCTCTTCTCTCTGGTGTCTCCATGAGGCCAACTTGTCCAAGCAGCTGGCTTTCCCACTGCACCTTATCTTCTATGCAATCAAGCAAAAAACATTTTTGTTTTCTCATTCTCGCCCTCCAAGAAGACTTTTGAAACGTTTTTTCCTAATAAACGCCCATGAGATTTTTCGTATAGGTATACTTATGTCTGTTTATGTACTGTATCACATCTTGCTTTATCCATGTGTATAGCAAGATTGTTTAAGAATGCCTGTCTCATAATTCACCTACTCACATTTCAGGTAAAATACAGAAGTGAGTCTGGAGTCAGTGGTTTTCCCTTTTGTATATGAGGGAGCCACAGGGTTGCACAGAGTTGTTCCCATGAACACCCAAAGGGGTGAGGATCAACCCCAAGGGCAGGTGCCATTTTATGCATCATGGAGAAGGGGAACCACCCATACAGTACTTTACGTGAATACGACGGACTGGCCCTTCCAACTGAAATTGAACAGCTCTGTTTTTATAGGTCTCTCCGTTAGGGTTTTATGCAATATGCCAGTTTATAAAAATGCTTCAGGGTTTAAAATAAAAGTAAAAAAAAAGTCCTGTTCTCAATGAGCCAGAATGTCCCCTATACTTTCGGATTCTGGCTCTGTGGTTAATAAGCTCATAGCGCATATTGGAATTTTAACAGAGAGGCAAGTATATACTCAGGAAGACTCAAAGATGTTTGTGGGATTTTATCAGACAAGGAAAACATACTTTTTATGGAGACTGTTCTGTCTGCCCCTCAAATCACTCCCATACGGCAGTTTGCTGATAAGTCCTACTGCATTAGTCCATGGGGGAGTCCTGCCAGTGATGCATATTTACAGCCTTTTTTTTTTTTTTTTTTTTTTTTTTTTTTTTTAGGAAAAAAAAAAAAGAAACCTATAGCACAGCATGTAACTTTTTTGGGTTGTATTCCATTTTCTTGAATGCAATATAAAGTGGTTCATTTAGGTTAAAATACGAGAGCTCTCTCAAACCTGACTATGATATATTTGGGCTTTGTTTCATGGTGAGAATACTTTCATACAAGAGGTCAATACCATGCCAACCTTTACTGCTCTTCTAGTTTGTACCATCTGCAGCATGATGATCCAACCAATTACACCCTTCAGTTTGACACAAAACCAGTAGAACTGTACCCAGAGGTATACAGTTTGAGTCCAAACCAAATTCTTGCTGTATTGTGAAAATAAAGTGGCAAAAATTCACTTGTTAATGAATGAAATATTATGGACAGAGAGAACAGTGACTAACTGGGTTTAAGGGTGCTTCCCACAAGGTCAGGTGACTTTTGAGCTGGATTTTATAGGGTCTTGCCAAGAAGAGAATGGAGTAAGATTCCAGATACAGGAAATAGCTTAATTAACTTGTCTCAGGAGTCTTCTAGTGTTTGGGATTTCCATCTCCTTCTTGGCTTCCTCAGGTGGAGGTGATAGGAGACAAAACATGAAGATGGGGGGATGGGGGAGTCCTGCTGGAGACAAGAGACTGAGACAGGCTCTTCTCAGTTTTCCAGACTTCTCGCACAATGCCAACATGGTTGACATTTACCCTGCACATGATGGCACGTCCCTGAAAGACTTAAGCAGGGGGAGAGGTGTTGTTCTACCTTAGGTTGGCAAGTCCGGAGTTGTACACAAGGCAGAATACAGGGATAGCAGAGAAGTCATGCAGTATGAGTGCATCGAGGCGAGGTCTGGTTATTCTTAGATTCTGGAGTCAATACTATGTGGAAGCTCTGACTCTACCACTATTTCTATAGAGAATAAAACGATTCAGTTTTGCTTATAATAAAGTCATTTGAAATTACGTAGATATGAGCAACACAATACAGTAAAACCTCGGTTTGTGAGCATAATTCATTCAGGAAACATGCTTGGAATCCAAAGTACTTAAATATCAAAGCGAATTGCAAGAACCATTGGCTGTGTTGTGATCATATGATGTTTGGCATCACGTACTACTCGTATTACAAGACATCGCTGTTTATCAAGTTAAAATTTATTAGAAATGTTTGCTTGTCCCCAAATGTCCATCGATGGACGAATGGATAAAGAAGATGTGGTATATATATACAATGGAGTATTACTCTGCAATCAAAAAGAACAAAATCTTGCCATTTGCAACTACGTGGATGGAACTGGAGGGTATTGTGCTAAGTGAAATGAGTCAGTCAGAGAAAGACCAAAATCGTATGACTGCACTCACATGAGGAGTTTAAGAGACAAAACAGATGAACATAAGGGAAGGGAAACAAAAATAATACAAAAACAGGGAGGGGGACAAAATAGAAGAAACTCATAAATATGGAGAACAAACTGAGGGTTACCGGAGGGGTTGTGGGAGTGGGGATGGGCTAAATGGGTAAGGAGCATTAAGGAATCTACTCCTGAAATCATTGTCTCACTATATGCTAACTAATTTGGACGTAAATTTTAACAAATAAAAAATAAAATAAAAAAAAAAAGAAAAGAAATGTGTGCTCGTCTTGCAGAACACTCGCAAAACAAGTTACTTGCAATCCAAGGTTTTACTGTATTTGGTTTTAGGGGCTGCTTTGTGCATAGATACATGCACATAGATACAGGTGTAGACCAACTGATCAGAGACAGAAAAAGAGTATCTATGAATCTATACTTATATTTTAAAAACAACTTATTTTATGCTATTTTAATTAATGATCTGTCTTAGAAACTTTGAACTCTGAATTAACTTATAGAATTTAAACCCCAAACAAGAGTGAAATATTAAATGCAGAATAACTTCAGGCAGGGTCCTAAAGATGTTTCATAATTACAGAATTATAACAAAAAACCCAGCAACTTACATATCTAAGGCCAGACAACTACATGTGTACTCTGTACTCAGTCCAGCACTAGACTGAATCTTCATGAATACCACGACACAATTAACTAATGAACAACGAGTTTCTCTGGTTTTGGTGACTGAGACAGAGAGAGGGGCTTTTGCTCCACACATGGCCTGCTCTTGTTAGCCAATGCATAGTCTTCTCCCCTCTTTTTTCAAATTTTTTTTTCTTTTTTTAATGTTTATTATTGAGAGAGAGAGAGCGAGCGAGCAGTGGAGCAACAGAGAGAGAGGGAGACGCAGAATTGGAAGCTGGCTCCAGGCTCTGAGCTGTCAGCACAGAGCCCGACGCGGGGCTTGAACTCATGAGCTGCAAGATCATGACCTAAGCTGAAGTCGGACGTGTAACTGAGCCACCCAGGCACCCCTCCCCTCTTTTGATTTTAAGAAACCTAGTATATGGATGAGCGCTGCATACCCATGTTACTAACCAGTAACTGCCTGGAATACATTGTGTTGGGCGTACACATCTTAGCATTTCCACAAATCTAATCCCAACTTGAGCATTATACTGAGCGTTTGTGAGACGTCTGTCAGTAACCGTGCATTTATATTTTCACAGACAAGATCATGCTCACACATGTGTGCATTGTGACAATGTGTGTATGACAGCAGGCCTGCAGGTGGGGTGGACAGGGAAAGCCTCCAGGGTAAGAAGTTGTATCAACTCCATTGCCTACATGACTGATCAAATACCACCAACCTCTCATCTTTAGAATGATTCCCTCTTTACAAAAAAAGAGATGTTCGTTTCCCTGTGATATCTAGCAAACTAAAAGTCGTGATTCTTCCAACAGAAAAAATAATTTTGAGCTATTAAGATCAAATTAATTTTTTAAGTGGTTCTTCCTTAAGAAAATTTAATCCAGGAGAACACACCCAAGTGTACTGAAAAGGAGACTGGTAACTTACTTAGAAGAATGACTTTTTCCTGCCTGGGAAGGGTCACAGAAGATCACTTGAAATAGACAACTCACCTAGTGTGCACATATATGGAAGAAGTCCTGACTCATGAGATGGGAATCAGGCACTGCATTATCAAGTGAATAATGTACACATAAACGCAAAGGCTCATTTACGTTTAAACCCTGACAGCCTCCAGCATTTTCCCTCCTTAGTGTTTGTCCACAGTGACTGAGAGACGGGATTACAAGATGCTGCCCACAGCTGCTTATGACCTTCTGATAGGCACTTTGAAATAGGATCTATTTCAAAGATACCCATCTAGGGGCGCCTGGGTGGCTCAGTAGGTTAGGTATCTGACTCTTGATTTTGGCTTGGGTCATGATCTCATGGTTGTTGTGAGGTCGAACCCCACGTTGGGCTCCGTGTTGACCATGAAGCCTGCTTGGGATTCTCTCCCTCTCCCTGTCTTCCCACCCCCCATTCCTGTGGTTTCGCTTGCTCTCTCTCTCAAAATAAATAAACTAACTTAAAAACGAAACAAAGATACCCCATCTAGGTTGAATACACAGTTTGAAGAAATAGTTTGTAGGGTGGAACCAGTTCCAAATGTGAAGTCTTTTCCGCACATCTCTTTCACAAGAGGTTTTTGGCTAGTGTCTTTGTACATGACTTCATGCACCACAGATGCCTGTGCAATCACTGTTAAGTGGAAGGGACAAAGCTCTAGAGATGATTAAGGCAGGAATGTACACTCATCATATGGAACTGGATGTTATTCTTTGATGAGCATACAGACATAACATTTTATGTAAAGAGATGCCAAGGATGATCTAATTTGAGTTGGACTTGGCTGATACTCCATGTGTATACTACATGTAATACGTAGCTCATGGTTTGGAGAAAAATCAAATTTTAAAACTTATCTGGTGTCCATTGGTTTGTGGAAAAACAGGCAGCAACGAAGGCCATAGCACTGTTGTTATGAAAACAGCAGAGGGTTGGGTTTGGCTGAGGGGATCCAGAAGAGTGTCCACAGCTCACTAATGCCAGGGAGCAGCCTTCCAGAGTGAGGGGGTGGGGGGCAGAGAGGGTACCGTTTGTGGTTCTGCTTCGTTTGTGCTGGTTTCTTTAAACAACAGGTTAAGTTTAGCACATCTATATTCAAACTTCCATCTTAAAGAGGTCCTGCCATGTGCCTTCTGCCCCTGGACTGACATTTTCTGATCATAATTAGCATGTTATCTTTCTTTAAACAGATACGAACCTGGGGTCTTAGTTTAGGGGTGGCTTATAAACAACAGGGCACTTGCATCACTGGTTCTGGAGGCTGTAAGTTTGAGATAAGGAGGCCACCATGCTGGTGGCGGGGGGGGGGGGGGGCCGTGTTCCCACTGTGTCCTCAAGATGGTGGAAGGGAACAGAGCTCTCTGGAGTCTCCTTTAGAATGGCACTGATCTCATTCATGGGGGCTTCTCCCTCATGACCCGATCACCTCCCAGAGACCCCACCCCCAAATACCATCATCTTGAGGGTTAGGTTTCAACATACGAATTTGGGGGAGGGCGGCATAAACATTCAGTCCATAACACCTGGTCTCTAACAAACTAGAATCATTGATGACAAATCATCTGCTTTTTTCTCATTCAGATAAAATTGCTTTTAATACACAAACAGTCCTTTAAAATGACTCTTTAGGGGCACCTGGCTGGCTCAGTCGGTTAAGCACCCAACTCTTGGTTTCAGCTCAGGTCATGACCTCAAAGTTTGTGACTTTGAGCCCCACATCGGCCTCTGTGCTGACAATGCGGAACCTGCTTGGGATTCTCTCTCCCCCTCTCTGCCCCTGCCCCGCTAGCGTTCTCCCTCCAAACATAAATAATCTTTTTAAAAATAAAATAACTTTTGAGAAGTTTGTGTCTCTATCATGTTTCATGGTAGATGACAGATAAGATAGATGACAGATTATATAACAGATTATAGAGAGAGGGGGAGAGAGAGAGATGGACACAGAGAGAAAGGGAGAGGAGGAGGAGAAGAGAGGGAAGGAGGGAAAACGGAAGGATACTATGGACATCAGACTGCCCCATGGTGGCAATCTTTGTTTCTGGACGAGCAAGCATGCCCAGAGGTCTCCCGGGGTCCTACAAAGCACAAGTGGAGAAGGTCCCTGGGAACGTACCTGGGGTGAGCACTGTACCCCTGAAGGGAGGTGCTGTCCGGGAAGAGTGAATGAAACCTGCAAGGAACTGCTTGCCACACAGCTCCCGGGGAAGGTCAGGGGACATGTGGCTGCCCGAAGGAAGGGCTGCACACAGAAGATGTGGACATGGACATTTCTGGGTTTCTGGAACATCTTTTTCCTGTAGACAGTAGTGGTAGCATAAAGGTTGCAGGTTGCATGTTGAAGATCATTTCTTTTTTTAAATATTTTTTGGTAGGCTCCTCGCCCAACGTGGGGCTCGAACTCATGATCCCGAGATCAAGAGTCACATGACCTCCCGTGTGACCCAGCCAGGTACCCCGTTATGTCATCTTTAAGACAATGAAAAGAAGCATACAAATCACAGGTCTGTCTTTCAAATTTAGCATTCTAACAGAAATACAAACATACAGTGTCCATTCTAGGCGCTATCAACAATCAGGACTGACACAACTTTGGCGATGTCAGAAAATATGAAGATCGCTATTTTCCCAAAGTTCAAAATTTATTATTAGGTGCTAAGCAAAATAAAGTCAGTCAGAGAAAGGCAAATACCATGTGATTTCACTTATATGTGGAATTTAAGAAACAAAAGAAATGAACAAAGAGACACACAAACCAAGAAACAGACTCTTAACTATAGAGAACATACTCATGGTTCCCAGACGGGAAATAGGTGATGGGGATTAAAGAGGGCACCTGTGATGAGCTCTGAATAATACATAGAATTGCTGATTCATTATGCTGTGTATCTGAAACTAATATAATACTGTATGTTAATTATACTGGACTTAAAATCAAATAAATAAAAAATAAAAATAAAATATGCGGCAAGCAAAAATATTAGGTTTTTTTCAGTTTTTATTAAGGTTCTGTCTGCAGTTGACGTCAGGTACTATACATTAGTCAAGAGATCACGAAACATGTGTAGAAAGGATGAAATTAATAAGAAAGAGAGTAATGATATTACTCCATCTGTATTTTCAAAAGACTGTCACGATATAAAATTAGCTTGTATATTTATAAGCATTTATCATAAAACCTCAACATCTGTTCTCCACTGAAAATCAGAAACAAAATTGCAGTGTTGCTGTTGGAAGCCCTTGCCTATAAATCGTCAAGAAATTGAGAGATACCCATTTGTCTTGTAAGAGACAAATAATTCCGCCTTGTGGCAAAGAAATATGGAAAATGGCTTTAGTCTGGAGATATAAACATTGTTGAAAATTATTTTCGGAGCCCACATAACCACTGCATTTTCTACTTGTAATAAATAGGTTGTGAAATTAATACCTTAATTATGGTTTCTGGATCATTCAATCAATCAATAGGGTCTTGGCATTTAGTTTGACATTTCCTTAAGTGGGTTGGCTGGCCCTATGGAGCACTGTTGAAATGCCTCAGTGGACTGAGTTCCCTCAGGTGCTAATTTCAGGGCTGGACTGTTTCTGTGTTTCAGTAACATGCAGAGGAGTTCTACACACACAGTCCACGGGCACACACCTACTTCCTACACACCATCTAGTGGGGTTTTGTTTGCTTTTTAGTGGTAGCAGATGAGCCTATAGTCAAGCGTCTTGAGGGTCAATGTCTAAAATTTCACTATTTGTATAAACTCCTGAGATTTTTCTCAAACTGTGTCGGCAGTAAGACAGAGTACTGCGGGCACCAAACGATAAAAGGAATAAGGTCTTCTGGTTTCACAGCCCGGAGAGAAGAACTGTATCATATAGATTATTCAACATCAGTATTACAAACACATTTTAACACTACCTGTCAATTCTCCATGGGTTAGAAAAATGTATGGTGATGGTCTTACTTGGACTTTTTTTCCCCCCTCCGGAGGAGATCCCGAAATAAAGATGTGAGGGCAAGTTGTTCACCCAGGACGCGATCCTGAGAATCTTGGCAAAGGGGCAGGACAGAAAAGGAGTACCGCAAATCATCAGTGTGCTGGTGAGTGGGAGAGTGCCCTCCAGCAGCCAGAGAAGACCCTCGGTGTGCAGATGTAGGGATTGTGAGGTCTGAAGCCGTGCCCGTGGCTTCTGAGATGGTTGCAAAGAATATACAGGGGAGTCTCAGGGTACGCTTCACAGACACATTCAACTATCATACAGCATTTACAAGACGGCTGACACTGTGCTGGGTGTGGGACGCAAGAGCAAACAGACAAATGCACTCTTTTCCTCTCTTCCTCCTGGAAACTTTCTAGGGCTCCAGATGAAAAATACTCTTCTTCCGTCCAGTGCTTTCCCACTATCCAAACTGAGGACACTCGATTTTCTGTACCCCACAGCATTTCTGTTGCATAATTAAATGCGTAGGTAGCACGTCTCACTTATTCAACACTCAAAAATGTTTCTGAGGGGCGCCTGGGTGGCTCTGTCGGTTGAGTGTCCAACTCTTGGCTTCAGCCCAGGTCATGATATCACGGTTCGTGCGATTGAGCCCACATCAGGCTCTGCGCTGACAGTGCGGAACCTGTTTGGGATTCTCTCTCTCCTCTCCTTCTGCCTCTTCCCTTCACTCTCTCTCTCAAAATAAATAAATAAACAAAAAAAAATTTTTTTTGAAATAACGAATGAGATGTTCACTGTGTTCCTTTTCTATGATGGCTGTAACTAATGACCAGAAATGTAGTGGCAGAAAAACAACACAGCTATTTTATGTCACAGTCCTGAAGGCCAGAAGGTCAACACAGCTGTCATGGGCTAATGTCACAGTGTTGGCAGCATGGTGTTCCCTCTGGAGGCTCCGGAGGAGGATCCGTTTGCTCGTGATGCCAGCTTTCAGAGCCAGCCTGCATTCCCTGGCACACGGACCCCCTTCCTCCACCGTCAAAGCCAGCAACGTTGCACGTCCCTGACCATTCTTCCTGTGTGACCGCAGTTCTACTGCGGTGCAGAGACGGCAAGGAGAGATGTGGGAATTCATGAATCTCAGGTGTTGTGCAGTTCTACAGAGTCCATGATTCTGTTCTTTGGGCAAAGGACTGCCATGGACAGCACATCGTGCCTCTCTTCTTGGAGGAACGGGAGACAATCACCACCACGGCTTCTGAGTTCTCATCCATCCGACACTTTGATTTTCTCTTCTCTTATATAGTGAAAGAGGAGGGGCACCTGGGTGGCTCAGCCGGTTAAGCATCTGACTTTGGCTCAGGTCATGAACTCACAGTCTGTGAGTTTGCGCTCCGCGTCAGGCTCTATGCTGACCTCTCAGATCCTGGACCCTGCTTTGGATTCTGTGTCTCCCTCTCTCTCTGCCCCTTCCCTGCTCACACTCTGTCTCTCTCTCTGTCTCTCTCTCTCTCTCAAAAAAAAAAAAAAATTAAAAAATTTACATGGTGAAAGAGGAACACACTTAGCTTATTTGTAGCTAATAATTCTGTATGTAACGTTCACGTATTCATTCAGATTCACCCCAGTATGGCATCACGCTATTTCATGGTTGAGAGGCAACAGTGGGGACAGAGCAGATAGAAGACGGTTTGATTATGACACTTGGTAAGGAAGGGGTAATGCTCTCGTGTGTTCTCGTGATTCCCTCTCAGGGAAGAAGGGATGGAGAGAACAGAGTGAAGTATGAAAACCCTCCAGATTCTGCAGGGTAACCATACGTTTCTGACTCTGCCCACCACAAACAGTGCAGAAGGTATCACTAATGACACGTTCTTACCAATGTGCCTACACGCTCTCGCTAGCATTCAAAAGGACGATGGACACATGGTTCATGATTACATACACGCACCATTACACGAAGGCATGACATTTAATGTAACAGTTTTCATTCTGTATTGACTGATAATACTATGGTATCAAAAACTTAAATGAAATATGTTGCAGACACAATATTAAATGTCAAGTAATGTTATTGCTTAATTTTTTTTTTTAATGTATTTATTTTTGAGAGACAGAGAGACAAATCGTGAGTGGGGGAGGAGCAGAGACAGAGGGAGACACAGAATCCAAAGCAGGCTCTGAGCTGTCAGCACGGAGCCCAACGCGGGGCTCGAACTCACAGACCGCGAGATCACGACCTGAGCTGATAGACTCAGATGCCCAATCGCCTGAGCAACCCAGGTGCCCCTCAAGTAATGTTATTTTAACACAAAATATGCATTAGAATAAAAATGTTGGATATTGAATATTTTATAAGTGGAACTATAAATTACAATGATAGGAAAGCTAACAATGGGTATTCTAAAATAAACATTTAATCCAAAAGGGCATCAACTACAACTACTCCCATTTATTCAATACGCCTCCCATGTGTATTCAAAATGACTTCATGTGTATTATTTACTACTTCTATGTCAGAACTCTTCAAGCTAGCTGCCCATCGTACGGATGCAAGAGCGGAGGCAGGGAAGTCTAGAAGATTGCTAATGGTCACAGAGTAACCAACCCCTCCAACTGTATTTAAAAGGACCTAATGAGTCTGAATCAGCTAATTATATTTTAATAGAAGCTAATGATGGCAAAGGACTATGAATCATAATAGGGATTCTTTTTTCTAATAGACTTGGTTTTTTAGAGCTGTATTAAATAAACTGCAAAACTCAGCAACAGACACACAGAGTTCTCAAATGCTTCCTGTCACACACCCACAACCTCCCTCTTTATCAACATCCTTCACTAGAGTGATGTATTGTACGATCGATAGGTTGCAATCAATAACCTCTCGCTGACACATCCTAATCATCCGGAGTCCACATACGTTTCACTGGGGTTCACTATTGGCATTGTGCGTGACATGGGGCTTGGTGGATGTATAATGGTATGTGTCCAGCACTGAAGTACCATGCAGAGACTTCTGGGGAAGAAGTAAGAGGACCCTAGGCAACCCTCATCCCACAGGTACATCTAGATGACACCCACATCATTGTGAATAAGCCGGAAAATGTCCCGAACTGGCAGGACAGACTTTCCACCGCTCATCCCAGATAAGAAGCACATTGAAAATGGTAGCAAGGGTGGAGACATGGTCTGGAACTGAACCAAACAGAGAGACTGACGACAGGAGGGAGGGTCACCGCAAGCACAGAGAAGGGAGAGGGGGGAGGAGCAGATCCCACAGCAGGCACTCCAGGCACAGAGGACCCCACACCAGGAGGGTGATGACCCATAACAGTTGGCTTTGAAAACCAGAGGTGATTAACTCCGTAAGTTTTTACAATTAGTAGGGCTTAACACCTGGAACTTTAAAAATTAGCGGGCTCCATTCAGGGAGAGCCTGAGGACCGCAGGAAATCCAGTGCCCATCCTTAAAAAGCCTAACACACAACCCTGCTGAGATACGGCACAGAAGCAGCAGTTTGAAAAACGCCTGGGGTACACTGGAAGAGATTTATTCACTAATCTCACAGCACGTGCTGGGGGAGCAGGTATCTTTAAGAGACTTCTCCAGGAGCACAAGACCTGGCGGGCACCATTTCCCTCGCCCGCCCACCAGCCTAGATACACCAACACAAGCACGAGCCAGTGCAAATAATGTCCACCTCGCCTGCGAGTAACAAGCCCCGGCACGAAGCTGTCCTGCGCACCTGCACCATCTAACCCACCGTCAGCAGGAATCCGTCCAAAGCGCCTCCAGGGCCCTCCCGCAGAGGACCAGGCGTTGTCATGAGCCGTGCCAAAATCATGGCAGTGTGCAACCTGCCCCCAAAGGCACCAGCACCACTCCAAAGTGACTCCTGCCCCAGGGAGAGGGAAAGACAACCGCGCGCGCGCGCGCGCGCGCACACACACACACACACACACACACACACACCAGTCCTACTGCAGCAGTGACAGTGAGCTGAGGAACTGAGGACAGATATCTGGTCTGATTGTGGGTTTGCCCACCAATAAAAGCTTCTCAGGGGACAACACATGCAGAGGGCCCTGTAGTTCAGTACTAAGCAGCTCTAACAAACTCCTGGTCTGACCAAACTCAAGTCCTAGGCTGCCCCAGACAGGCCCACTAACAACAAAAGGACTAACCCCCACCCACAACAGGCAAAGGGAGGCACTGCAGATGACTAGACTGAAGGCAAACACAGTTCAAGCACAATCGTAGGGCCCATGCAACACACATAGGAGACACCCTTGGAGGACCAGGTTCTGATTTGCTGGGGACACTTCCCTGCAGGGCACTAAGAACCTCTTTTTCATAAGTCTCCGGCTTTCAAGAGCAGGACACATAGCTGACTTCCCTAACACAGCAAAGACACACAGAGTTAGACAAAATGAGGACAGAGAGGAATATGTCCCCAATGAAAGAACAAGGCAAAAGCACAGCATGAGAGCTAAATGAAACAGGGATAAGCAATACGACTGACACAGAATTTAGAATCATGGTCATAGAGACACAAGACTTGAGAAAAGAATGGAGGATCTCAGTAGGACCCTCAACAAGGAAACAGAAAATATAACAATGAATCAGAGACAAAGAAATCAAAAATTGAAATTAAAAACACACAGAAGGAATAAATAGACTAGAGAAAGAAGAAGAATGAATCAGCAGCCTGGAGGACAGAGTGATGGAAATCAAGCATGCTGAGCAGGAGAAATGAGTAACATTATAAAAAATGGAAAGAGACTTAGGGAACTTAGCAAAAACACCATCAAGCAAGCATGATAACATTTGCATTATAGGGAAACCAGGAAAAGAAGAGAGAGAAAAGGCACAGAAAATTTAGTTAAAGAAATAATAGCTAAAAATTTCCCTAATCTGGGGAAGGAAATAGAAATCCAGATGCAGGAGGCACAGACAACACCTAACAAAATCAACCCAAGGAGGTCTACACCAAGACATATAGCAATTAAAATGACAAAAAGTAGTGACAAAGAGAATTTTAGAAGCAATAAGAGAAAATAGTTACAAGAGAAACCCAATAAGGCGACCAGCTGATTTTTTTTTTTTCAGGAGAAACTTTATAGGTCAGAAGGGAGCGGCATGAGATATTCAAGGTACTAAAAGACAAAAACCTGCAGCCAAGAATACTCTACCCAGGTAGGCTGTCATTCAGAACAGAAGGAAAGACAGTTTCCCAGCATACAAACTTAGAGGTATTCACTAGAAAACCAGCCTTACAAGACATGTTATAACGGGGGGACGCCTGGGTGCCTCAGTTGGTTGAGCATCCAACTTCTGCTCAGGTCACGATCTTGTGGTTCATGGGTTCGAGACCTACGTCAGGCTCTGTGCTGACAGCTAATGGCCTTGACCCTGCTTTGGATTCTGGGTCTCCCTCTTACTCTGCCCCTCCCATGCTCATGCTGTCTGTCTGTCTGTCTCTCTCTCTCTCTCTCTCTCTCTCTCAGAAATAATAAAATTAAAAAAAAATTAAAACAAATAAGAAATGTTAAAAGGTATTCCCTGAGAGGAAAAGAAAGACCATAAGCAGTAAAATCAAGCGTATCTATAAAATCAGTCAAGAATTCACAAAATAAAGGATGTAAGGTATGGCATCATATATCTATAATGTGGAAGGGAAGGGAGTAAAAATTTAGTGCTTTTAGAAAGTGTACAAACTTAAACAGCCATCAACTTCATATAAACTGCTATGTACCTAAGATGCTATATATAAACCTAATAGTGATAACCACGTATCAAAAACTGGGAGTCAGATACGCAAAAAACAAAATGAAAGGAATCCAAGTATACTACTAAAGAAAGCAATCAAACCACAAGAGAAGACACAAAGAAAGGAACAGAGAACTACAAAAACAACTGTATGACAAGTAACAAAATGGCAATGAGTACATGGCCATCGATAATTACTGTGAATGTGAATGGACTAAACACTCCAATCAAAAGAGAAAGGGTTACAGAATGGATACAAAAAGCAAGGCCCATCTCCCTGATGCCTACAAGAGACTCACTTCAGACCCAAAGACACCTGCAGATGGAAAGTGAAGGGATGGGCAAGTGTTTATGATGCAAACGAATGTGAGAAGAAAGTCAGGGCTGCAATACTTATTTTCGACAAAATAAACTTTAAAACAAAGACTGCAATAAGCAACAAAGAAGGACACTATAAAATCACAAAGGGGACAATCCAACAAGATCTAACAGTTGTAATATTGATGCACCCAACATGAAAGCACCCAAATACAGAAAGCAGCGAGTAATAAACACAATGGAAGTAATCAACAGTAATACAATATTAGTAAGGGATTTTAACACCAAACTTACATCAATGGATAGAGTCTTCAAACAGAAAATCAACAAGGCAAGAGCAGCTTTGAATGACACATTGGACCAGATAGATCTTTTTTTTAATATACATTTTTTAATGTTTATTTATTTTTGAGAGAGAGAGAGAGGGCGAGCAGGGGAGGGGCAGAGAGAGAGAGACACACACAGAATCTGAAGCAGGCTCCAGGCTCTGAGCTGTCAGCACAGAGCCCAAGGTGGGGCTCAAAATCACAAACTGTGACAGCATGACCTGAGCTGACGTTGGATGCTTAACTGACTGTGCCACCCAGGTGCCCCTTAAATATTTTTTAAAACGTTTACTTATTTATTTTGAGAGAGAGAGAAAAAGAAAGAAAGAATGAGTGGGGGGAGGGGCAGAGAGAGAGGAGAGAGAAATCCAAGCAGGCCCCATGCTCATGACCTGAGCTGAAATCAAGAGTTGGATGTGTAACTGACTGAGCTACTCAGGTGCCCCTGGACCAGATGGACTAACAGATATATTCGGAACATTCCACACAAAAGCAGTGGATACACACTCTTTTCAAGTACACATGGGACATTCTCCAGAATACATCACACATGAAGCCAGAGAACAAGTCCCAACAAATTCAGGGTAAAACCACTAATACAATGGGATATATGCACCCTCATGTTCATAGCAGCATTATCTATAACAGCCATGATATGGAAACAGCCCAAGTGTCCATCGACTGATGAATGGGTAAAGAAGATGTGGTGTGTATACACACATATATACATGTATGTACATATACACACACATACATACACACAATGGACTCTTAGCCATAAACAATGTTAACAAAATACTTCCATTTGCAATAACATAGATGGATCAAAAGGGTATAATGCTTAGTGAAATAAGTCAGTCAGAGAAAGATAAGTATCATAGGATTTCACTCAGGTGGAATTTAAGAAACTACACCAACTAACAAAGAAAAAAGAAACAAATATAAAAATGGACTCTTAACTATAGAGAACAAGCTGATGGTTACCAGTTGGAAGGTGGGTGGGAGGAGGGGTGAAACAGGTGAAGGAGATTAAGAGTACACTTACTATGATGAGTCCTGAGGAATGCACAGAATTCGTAAACCACAATATCGTACACCTTAAACTAATATAACACCATATGTTAATTATACTTGAACTTAAAAAAAATAACAAGAAAAATCAAAAAGAAAATAAAGTATCATGCAGAATAGTATCACTGCTCTAAAATTCCTGGGCTCAGTCTATTCATACGTATTTCCTCCTGAATGTTCTCTCCTATAGTATTTTTTTAAACATTGTAAGATCACAGTTCCCTCAACTGTAAAATAAGGACTCAAACTAAATTATCCCTTTGCTTCCTGCAAAGTACTACGGATATATTTGCAAATGGAAAAAAATGTATCTAATCTATAAAGTTTTTGAAAAGATATGGATACATTTTCTTTAATCTCACATAAATTATTCAGTAAAGATATGTATATGTTTTCTCTAATCTCCAATAAATTATTTGATATTAGGTCTAGCACTGTGAAATCCACAGGATCTATCGTGCATGACAGCAGTAATCTGGAGTTCCAGGCCTAACTCATTTATAACAGTCCTAGACAGAAGCTGGACCCACCCACAGAAAATGCGTCCAGCCAATTCAATCTAATTTAAATGATGGTACCTATTAAAGACACCATACTCCCGCAAGGTCTCAAATTATGTATCAATCTCAGGATGGATTTGACTAAAGGCAGAATTAGTGAAAATAAATAATTTTATTCCAAGCATGGGGTTAATAACAAGGTTAGATGTAGCTGTGGCTAATTGCTTATGCAGAGTCAACTCAACTAAAATTTACTGAGCGAGCTATGTATGAGGGAAATGGAAAAATACTAAAATGGGAGACTTTTAATAAAGTACAGCCAATGCACTGAGAGAACAAAGTCAACAAATATGTAATTTATTCAAGTATGTCAAACTTTAAATAAAACATGTTTAAGATTAATGGCTGTAACAAAGAATGCTTTCCTTTAGTGTGTAAATGGAACAGTTTGATTCAAAATTGCTGTGTGCTTCCAAATAACACGATTAATGTTGCCAGGTACATGACCAGGACTGAACTCACTAAAACTATGGGTGTAATCTCTAAATGGGTTGTGGACCATCACACGATGGTAGGCAGAAAACCTCTCTCCTCTTTCTGTCCTGTGGTTGTACAGTGTCTGAATTCCCTTCCACTGATCTTGTCTTTAAGGCACATCAATGGCATTTTGAAGGGGATTAACTCATTAGAACACTGTTAATCATCCAAACCAGTTGTTTTTTCTATTACCCAAAGAAAATAATTAAAGAAAATGATATCTGTAAGAATAATGGTGGCCACCCTTGCTGATATACATACATACATACCTAATTTCATTTTTAAATTTTAAATTCTGGTTAGTTAACGTATGTGGTAAAATGGCTTGAGGTGTAGTATTTTAGTGATTCATGTAGGTCATTTTGAATGAGCCATGTGATTGTAGGTGGAGGTCACAAATTGCTGTTTCTTAACTTTTCCACTATCACTTCCCTAAGGAGCCTTGCTGGGCATTATTTTCTCTACTAGCCATTCCCAAAGAGATTTTAAGCCCTCAGACATTCTGTATATTTACTTATGCATTGAATGCATACCTGTATTTTATGTATAGAAAGAGTGTGACTCTTTCATCCATAAGAACAAATTTCTACCCTGTTGGCAATGATACTGCTCCAGTTGAGAATGCATGGTGGGAGTGACATTTAGTAGCCAAGAAGAAAGCATACGATAATATAGAATGCTTGTCCAAACGTCTATAGCACTTGTGAATACTTACTATTAATATGAATTACCAAACCCCTGTAGGTCTACTTCTGGCTAAATATGCTATCACATAACAGAAATATGACTTTTTATTTACTTGAATATTATATTTCTCCTATCAGGACCAGCATTTCTTAAGGCAAACAGTGCCTCATTTTCATTTTTGTAATCTTCATCAAACATGGAGAAGTGCAGGGGCGCCCGAATGGCTCAGTTGCTGAAACATCCGACTTCAGCTCAGGTCATGATCTCATGGTTTGTGGGTTCGAGCCTCGCATCCAGCTCTGTGCTGACAGCTTGGAGTCTGGAGCCTGCTTTGGATCCTGTGTCTCCTCTCTCTGCTCCCCCACCCCGCCCCCCACTCTCAAAAATAAATAAAGATTAAAAAAATTAAAAAAGAAAAAAGATACAGAAGTGCACTGTTCAAGTTAGCTTTTCTTGAATGGATAGATGGTTGGATGAATGAATGGACAGATGAATGAATGAATGAAGTGTTGTATAAGAGGACACAGAACAGATTTTTACAAAACTCACTCACTAATGGGAAGTGACGAGATGAGCTTGTTAATTTGTACCAAGGAATGTCATCTATAAATTTTTTTATCCACATACTTGGTAACAAGCAATTTCAAAAGTAGATTGTGGGCCTCAGCTAAACTAGATAAGCAGTCGAAGTCATACTGAGGTCAGATGACTGCATCTTACACAAAAGCGTTCTTCCTTCAGCGTGTATCACAATGAGCAGCTCCCTGCACAATGGTGCCTTCGTGCCCAGATGTGTCGTAAAGAGAACTCACTTTGGAAGGGTATTTATACACATGTATTCCATAGACTTTATTTTGTAGAGCTCTTGTAGGTTCACAACAAAATTGAGCACAAGGCACAAGGAATTCCCATACATCCCCTGCCCCAACTCATGCATAGCCTCTCCTAATAACATATCCCCACCGATATATCATTTTTATAACTGGTGTGCCTTCATTAACACATCATAGTCACCCAAAGAGGCTACATTAAGATTCACTCCTGTTGTCCCTTCTGTGTGTTTGGACACGTGTACAAGGACATGTATCCACCGTTATAGTATCACACGGAAAGGCTTAACTGCCCTGAAAATCCTCTGTGCTCTGCCCATCCATCTCTCCCTCACCACATGGCAACTACTAACCTTTAAACTGTCTCCATACAGTTCTGTCTTTTCTAGAATGTCATAGATGGAATCATATGGTATGGAGACTTTTTAGACTGGCCTTTTCACTTACAGTATGCATTGTAATTTTCTCCATGTTTTCATGGCTTCATACCTCATTTGTTCTTAGTGTTAAATAACATTCCATTCTCTGAATGTATCAGTTTATCCATCTACCTACTGAAGGAAATCTCGGTTGCTTCCAAAGTTTGGCAATTATAAATAAAGCTGCTAATAATATCCACGTGCAGTTTTTTTAACGGACATAAAGCAGATGCATGAAGCATGAAATCAAGGAACATTCTTATGCGGCTGTTGTGGAAAAGTTTTGAGGGCACTTACCAAACTGATAACTCCAGTATCACAAACACAAATAACACACACACACACACACACACACACACACACACACACACACACAACATACAGACACTTAGCCTTGCCATACTACACATTGGTTTGTACTTCCTGATGGAGGAACAAGATTCTTGCCAAGTACATGCTTTCCCTTTTGTGGAAAGTAAATGAAAGCATGTTAAAAATTAGTGAGATTTCCGTTTTGTAGCGTGTGTGTTTGAACTGTGATTATATATTCAGATCAAGAAATTTGTCATGCAAAAATGAGTCTGTTGACTTATTTTGTTTTTTTTTAAATTATTCTTAATGTTTACTTATTTTTGACAGACAGAAAGACAGAGTGCAAATGGGGGAGGGGCAGGCAGCGACAGAGACAGGAGACACAGAATCCGAAGCAGGCTCCAGGCTCCGAGCTGTCTGCACAAAGCCCGACACGGGGCTTGAACTCATGGACTGTGAGATCATGACCTGAACTGAAGTCGGACGCCTAATCCACTGAGCCACCCAGGCACCCTGACTGCCCACTTACTTTGAAATACCGAGTATTTCTAAACAGTAGCTATGAACCTTCTATTATTATGCAAATTGTCCACAATAAAATCACAGTACTTTGTTGAGGTTAACTTACTTAATAGTTCACAATGCTGTCATTTTCGAGCACAAGCATGTTTGTTCTTTCTTTCTTCCTTCCTTTTTTATTCCTTCCTCTTTTTTTTTTTTTTACAGTTTATTTACTTATTTTGAGAGAGAGAGGTGGGGAGGGGCAGACAGAGGAGAGAGAATCCCAAGCAGGCTCTGCACTGTCAATGCAGAGACTGACGTGAGCCTTGAATTCACGAACCGTGAGATCGTGACCTGAGCCAAAAGCAAGAGTCAGACGCTTAACCCACTGAGTCACCCGGGTGTCCTGGGCAAGCTATTTTTCAAAGCCAGAAGCCACTGGGTCAATGCAGCTGACCTCTGAATAACAATGAGTTTGAACTGCATGGGTGCACTTATATGAGGGTTTGTTTCTCAATAAATACCTTATAGTACTATAGATGTATCTTCTCTTCCTTATGATTTTCTTAATCATATTGTCTTTCCTCTAGCTTACTTTCTTGTAAGAATACAGGATATAATACACACAACATATAAAAATGTAATAATTGACTGTTTCCATTACGGGTCAGGTTCCCATCAACAGCAGGCCATTAGTAAAGTTTTTGGAGAGTCCAAAGTTATACATGGAGTTTCAACTGCACAGGGGCCAGAGCCCCAAGCCCTGCCTTGTCCAAGGATGAAGTGTACTACTTACCTTAGCACAAGGAGGGCAGAAGAAACTTCTCTCATCAGTATGATTTAAAATATACCTTCTTTTACAAGTGGAAAAGAGCAATAGGTGAGATAATTTAAAAATGTGAACAAATGTTCTCATATCAAATGACGCAAAAATCCAGTTTATTTTTGAATATTCATGACTTCTCCTTGACCTCCTTGAAAGAGGTATAAAACATATTTCTTCATGTCCATTTTTTCAAATGTACATAAAACAAGGAACTTTATATCTTTCTAAGTATTTCTTATGGAATATTAGTAATAAAAGAGAAAAGCATAATATGGTTTCAATTTAATCTTAAAACTCTCTGAAATTAAGCATAACTTAAAATGGAACATAAAATAATGTCTCAAAAGCACTGCAAATTTGGAATTTAATGAAGAAAACTAATATAAAATTAGATTGAATATATCATCCCATATGGTGTCCTTTCAAGTAAATTGAAACCTTTTTTCTTTTTGTGACTCATTACCTCCCCACTCTGTCATCACAAATAAGACTTTCAATTTTAGTATTTTTGGAATTATGGTAACGATTTGAATGATGGCATTTGCTGGTATTAAAGCTTCTTCAGAAGACAACATAATTAGGAAAAATAATATGAAAGTAAAGATTTGCAGAGCAGACATTTTATGAGGGAAAAGAACATTACAGTATTTTCACATTCGATCACTGCTTCTAAATCTTCAACACAAAAATTGTAGAATGATAGAAGCTTAAAGAAGGAAGTGACCTTTCCAACTCTTTCACGTCCAAGAACTGACATTTTTAAAAAGTTGATTTTTAGACTGAATGCACTTTTCCCAGATGAAAATAAAGAGGAAAATAAACCATCCTAATGATCTGGAATGGGTTTTTCTGTAGACTACCTTCTTATTCCATAGTTTTCTGGGTTTATTTTTCCCTCAACGTTTGGGAGTTTAAAAGTTGTTTTAACCTGTGAAATAACAGTGTCTTTTGGAACACAATGAGTACTTTTCAGTGGGCCTGTAAGACTTCTGAATGCAATAAGAAAGGGAGGCAGCCTTGCTTCCAAGGGAATTATTAATTGGAGGAGACCAGTTTCTGTGTCTTAGATTGAATCTGCATGGTACTAAGGAATGACAAGAGTAAGAGGGATCCATTACCCTTTAATACACTGTGTGGACGATGGGGAAAACAGATGTTTTTGTAGACAGAAACCTGAGGAACCAAAGAAAACTGAAATTACTGAGGCTGGCACTCATGATGTGAAAGCTATCACTCCTATCGCCAACCGAGCCCCTCACCAGCATCACCACCACCACATCCCCAAATCTCTCCTTAACCATGGATTCTCCCCCTGGGGTGAGGTGAAGGCCAAAGCACGTTATTTGTTTAAAAAAAATTTTGTGTTAATTTTTGTAGTTTTGAGAGACAGAGACAGAGCATGAGCGGAGAAGGGGCAGAGAGAGGGAGACACAGAATCTGAAGCAGGATCCAGGCTCCGAGCTGTCAGCACAGAGCCCGACGCGGGGCTCCAACCCGTGAACCATGAGATCATGACCTGAGCTGAAGTCGGACGCCCAACCGACTGAGCCATCCAGAAGCCACTAAATCCCTTTAATAAAGGGAAAAAAAGCCCTCCAATTTTGGTGCCCACAAAAACAGGAAATAAAGTCTAACTCTATCACTTAGCATCTGTGTAACCTCATCCAAACCAGCCCACAATGGCTTTGAAGATTAAAGAAATCATAACCTAGGAAAGCGTCAGAAGTGTCTTTTGAGAAATGTTGGTCGAAATCTCATGTTCAGACAAGGGACTCCGAGTGCTCAGCATAAACAGGTTTCTATTACAAGTTGCTGGTGTTATCAGTGGACAAGGTTGATATCGTTTTCATGACATAAAGACACAATGTATTATTTGATGATTAAAGAGACTGTTTCTCACAGCACAGCAAAGCCAAGGTAATTTTAGCATTAAGAAAGGAACAGTTCCTGAACACGGGATGTTAGGTTCTTAGCAAGAGCACTTTCCTACAATCTCTACTTAACATTCTCAGATGATTTCATCATTTTCAATTTTTCCCTAGGATGTGCAAACCAGTGCCATAATCACTGCCTTTCATTGACTTCAGTGTCAAGTAAATACTGTGAGACCTTATTTGAATGGCCAATAAATGCATTCCAAAAGATGCCCTACCCCATCCCCCACCAAAAAAGGCTATCTCAAAAGAAGGGACCAGATTACATGTGTGTACTTTCTGATCATCTTTAAATTTACCCACTTGAGGTTCCCATAAGACTGTAACAATGATTTCTTTAAATTATTAAGATGTAAAAATTTACAGAGGTGAATTTTTTCAGATAAGAAAGAAGAAATATTCCCTCTAAATCATCAAATCATTCAGAATCATTGGAAAGAGCTTTCTGACTTTATCCTTGCTCATTTTTGTGCTTTCGGGGAGTATAATTAACTTTCAAATAGATTATACCTGGCTATCGAAAATACAATTATATTGTTTTTTTGTTGTTTTTTTTTTTTTTTTTTAATTTTTTTTTTCAACATTTTTTATTTATTTTTGGGACAGAGAGAGACAGAGCATGAACGGGGGAGGGGCAGAGAGAGAGGGAGACACAGAATCGGAAACAGGCTCCAGGCTCCGAGCCATCAGCCCAGAGCCTGACGCGGGGCTCGAACTCACGGACCGCGAGATCGTGACCTGGCTGAAGTCGGACGCTTAACCGACTGCGCCACCCAGGCGCCCCTGGTTTTTTTTTTTTTTTTTGAGAGACAGAGTGTGAGCAGAGGAGGGACACAGAGAAAGGGAGACACAGAATCTGAAGCAGGCTCCAGGCTCTGAGCTGTCAGCACAGAGCCCGACACGGGGCTCGAACCCACGAACTGTGAGATCATGACCTGAGCCAAAGTTGGACGCTTAACCCACTGAGCTACACAGGCTCCCCTGAAATATTCTTATTATTGAAATTATGGGCACAGTCTTTGGATTATCAACTTTCGAGACAAACTTGGAGGTACCAAAGAGCAATAGCTAACTTTGCATCAAGATGGATATGGAAATAAAGAAAGTGATTATATTTGATGATATTAATTTTGTTAACAGAAAAGGAGAAACCGAAACATTTCCATTTGACTCTTTCACAACTTAAAGTGTCAGGATTCATTTCCTCGTTTGTAGAACACAGAAAATAATAGTATTTCTTTCATCTGAGATATTTTCTGTGAAAGCATTTCATCAGTGTCTGGAAACATATCTTTCCAATGAGTCTCAGTTATGTTTTCCTGTATGTGACTCATAAGCTGATTCTGATATCAATTAAAAAAAAACAAACAAAAGTGCCTTCAAGATTGTTTAGAGCCGTGGTAACATTTTTAGAATACATGTGTCACCACTCAAGGGGACCATGTTGAAGGAAAATACTCATTTGCATGTGTAAGTTGTCACCTTACTTTGTTCACAGTGATCACATCGGGTAGACTGCATTCCAGAAACCTCGTTTGCAGACATCAAACTGACGGGTGCTTGGTATTCAGGGCACGCCAGGGCAAGGTTCTGAGAGGCCAAACCTTTCTGCTGTTCCTCATTCTTGCTCACCTGAAACAGCTCAGGAATGGGGAGGTTCAAGGACGCACCAAAATCAGGAACGCACTCCCTTCCTTGAAGGACCTTACGGTTTTGAAATGGATGCGTGTGGCTCCCAAGAGTCACAGAACAGTCCCGTATTTCTACAGACACTTTATCTGTGAAGGAAGTAGGACCTGGATCCTGGCAGCTTCCACATTCCTTCTGCAGGGAGAATCGGCTACTGGAATGATCGAGGCCTCCAGGAAGGAATGATTCGCTCAGAGCTTGTGCACATATGACATGAGGTCCACGGGAAAGATGTGGAGACTGCTTCTAATCCTTGTAAGCGGTTAGCATGCTTCTAACACAGGAGCAAGTTTGTCTGTTCTCCAAGAGAGCCATTGCACAGCAAGCCCGTGTGCCCTGTTAACCAGAAGATGCCACGGCAATGTTTCAGCACACCTTCTCTTTCCTTATTGTATTCTACTCGCTACTCTATTTCGTAGAAGACAGGTGAATCCACAGAGTACCCTGGTCAGATAATTCCATCTGTTTCACGAGGGACAGCACAACAACACCGTAGGGTTTGTGTGAGGGCCTTCCAGACAATTGTGTCACGACACATCTGTGGAAGTCTGAGTCAACCCACGCACGGTTGTGATTTAAACGTCCCATCGTATCTACGCTCATGAGTGAAATGGTTCTGTTTCCATGTGCACCTTTCTGACATCTTTATACTGCTTCCTGAACAACTTCTATGCAAAGATATACCACAGGGGTTATCTTTTTTTTAGCATCAGACCTGGTGCTGTTCGGCAGAGTTCCTATGTAGCCTGGGTTTCTTTTATGGTTCCAGGTTTTTTCCATGAAAGTGCCTGCTTATTGAGTGAAATCTGATACTTAATTTTTAAAAATTTCATCAGTATATTTTCTTGTTTTTTTTTTAACGTCTTGAGTGTGGCTTTGCCTCACCTGCTACTGACATTACCACTCTTGCTTTGTTTGCCTCACGTACCCCACTCCATGCCTGTCTCTCTCCCCTTTCTTCCTCACCCTCTTTCAGACATGATTTTTGGACAGAAGGAGCAGTGCTGGGTTTAGTAGTACATTGACCTCATCTGAGTGCCTTTGCCTCCGGTTTGGTCACTTCACTCTAGTCACATTTGGAATGAGAGCCGATATATGTTTGCTTTTATCTTTTCCATCTTACGTATTTTAAATACCTGCATGTTTTAATGAGGCACCATTTACAAGCAGTGGAACACACAAATCTTCAGTGCGATGCTCAGAGGAAACGCGCTCAGGAACTATCACCAGGACCAAGATACGGACAACACTTCCATTATCAGACATGGCTCATGCCCCCACGCAGTCACCGCTGCCCCCTTCTGAGGGCACCACTACTCTGCGCTGCCTCTGGAGAAATCAGTTGTGCCCACTGCAGGATGTGTTGAGGGGGTCCCTCGCACACTGTGCCCTCTTCTGTGTCTTTCACACAGCACGACACTACGGGCATCGTCCCTGCCAGGGCGTGCACCTCTCGCGCTCGGTCCCTCTCTTTTCCTAAGGACTGTTCTGACGTATGAATGTATAACAGGTTTTCATTCTCCAGGTGATGGATGTGCCAGTGGCTTTTATTTTTGAATTAAGTGTCTCTCTATATTCTGGTCAACTCTTTCTGTGGAGGGATGCCTTCATTTCCTGTGGGTAGGCCCACAGGACTGGAACACCAGATCAGTTCATGAGCATAAACTGAACCATAACAGAGACTGTCAAAGAATTGTCCACACTGTGTCATTTTATACCCCCACCAGCAAAATACGAGAAGAGTTCCAGCTTCTCCATAGTTTTGCCCACACTTCATATTGTCACTTTCTTTTTGTTTTATTTTAGTTATCTGCGATGTATATTTAGGTATCTCACTGTGGTTTTAATTTATGACTGATGGGTGACATTTAGCGCCTTTTTGTATGTTATTGGAGATTTCAGTATCTTACATCAATTTCCTGATTTAAAACTTTTGCCCATTTTGGGGCGCCTGGATGGCTCAGTTGGTTAAGCGTGTGACTTTGGCTCAGGTCATGATCTCATGGTTCATGGGTTCAAGCCCCGTATTGAGCTCTGTGCTGACAGCTAAGAGGTTGGAGCCTGCTTACGATTCTGTGTCTCCCTCTCTCTCTGCCCCTCCCCTGCTTGCACTCTGTCACTCTCTCTCTCAAACATAAATAAACATTTGAAAAAAGACATTTAGGGGCACCTGAGTGGCTCAGTCAGTTAAGCGTCCGACTTCGGCTCAGGTCATGATCTCATGGTTCGTGAATTCATGCCCCGCATCGGGCTCTGTGCTGACAGCTCAGAGCCTGGAGCCTGCTTCAGGTTCTGTGTCTCATTCTCTCTCTGCCCCTACCCCACTTGTGCTCTGTCTCTGTCTCTCAAAAATAAAAATGTAAAAAAAAATTCTTTTTTAAAAAGACACTTAAAACTTTTGCCCATTTGTAAAAATTAGCCCCTCTAAAAATGTAAGTCATTTTACTCTTTATCAATTTATGAGTTTATTATAATTATTCACTGAAAAGATTTTGTTAAACATATGAATTGTGAATATTTTGTCACAGTATGAAGATGTTTTACTTTTTTAAATGTACCTTCATTGAGTTGGTATTTTGTATTGTAGTACAGTCCAATTTATTATCATTATTTTTTCTTAGGGTTATTTATTTTGAGCAAGCATGCATGTGCACATGCTCGTGTGCAAGGAAAAGGCAGAGAAAGAGGCGGAGAGAGAATCCTAAGTAAGCTCTGCACTATCAGCACAGAGCCTGACGTCTCGATCTCATGAACTGTGAGATCCTGACCTGAGCAGAAGAGGTGGGGTCCTAGCGACTGAGTCACCCAGGCACCCCTATTATTATAATTTTAACAAGCAATGCAATTTGCACTCTGAGAAAGAAATGGTCACCTATGCTCAGGTTAAAAATATGCACTCCTTGGGGCACCTGGCAGGATCAGTCGGTTATGCATGTGACTCTTGATTTTGGCTCAGGTCATGATCTCTACCTTTGTGAGATCGAGCCCCAAGTCGGGCTCTGTGCTGACAGCAGGAAGCCTGGTTGGGGTTCTTTGTCTCCCTCTCTCTCTATCCCTCCCCTGCTCGTTCTCTCTCTCTCTCTCTCTCTCTCTCTCTCTCTCTCTCTCAAAATAAACTTAAAAAATTCAGTTCTATGCCTTAAAGACAATTTATAGTTTCAGCCCCTCCTTATCAGTCTGTTCTCCCTCACATAATTATTAAGAATTCGGGTCAGAGTTTATTTTCTTCCCCTACAGGCAACCCACTTCGACAGCACCATTTGCTGAAGACACTTTCTGATTTCCGTTGAATGGTGTGATGCCTTTGATCCTATGTGCTAGACCTGTCCCTGCAGTCTACCATTGCCTCGGTTTATTGGTGATCTTTATGCTGGTGCCACATTATTACAGTAGCATTGTCGTAAGTGCTGAAGCCCGAGGATCCAAGTGCCTTGATTTCATTCCTCATCTTTACCGTCCTTCTTGATGAACATGGTTCCTTCGTACTTCAGTGCCTGTCATTTCCATGAAAAAACGGTGTAATTTTTATTGGGGTTGCATCAAATCTACATATCAACTAGGAGAAAAATAGCGTTATAAAATACTGGGTATGCTCACATCTCTCAACGTATTTCAGTCTTCGCTAATTAATTCCTAAAATGTTCTATAGTCTTTAGTGTGGAGATCCTGTCATCTTCCATTAAATTTAATCTTTGATAAAGTGTTTTGATGTTGTTTTGAATACTATTCTTTAGGAGTACCACTTTGAAACCATTTTCCAACAATCTGTGACTGCTCTATAGGCAAGCAATTGGTGTTTTAAACTTTTATATTGATATTTTTTCTGTGACCTTAGTAAGTTCAGTTAATATTTTAGTGTATGTATATATTCATAATTTTGCCGGATTTTATGGGCACAGTGATATGTGTGGGGGTAATAATAGTTAAGACAGTTTTACTTCCTCCTCTAATAAATTTGACCTTGTATTTTTTTTGTTGTTTTTGCCTCACTGGCCAGTACCTTCAGTAAAATGCAAAATATTGTGTAACAGTAATTCAAGGCTATCAAAGTAGACAGCTTTGTCTTCTTCCCTAAATTGAGAGTAAAATATTGAATATTTCAACATTAATATAAGGTTAGCTTTTTAAAAAAACATATCCTTCATCAGATTGATAGTTATCTTCTGTTCCTAGTTTTCTGAGATTTTATAAGATAAGCAGGTGTTCACTGTTTTCCTATTGCTTTTTCTACATCTCTTGAGAATTTTCTCTTACACTTTTTAATGAGGTGAATGGTACTGATTGATTTTCAAATGCCATAACCAACCCTGCATTCCCAGGAGAAATCCTAGTGGATCATGGAACATCCTTTTTACATTATCCCTGAATTCAATTTGCCATTGTTTTATCAGGACGTTTATATCTACATTCATAAAAGATGCTGGTCTATAATTCATTTTTTTTTTTTTTTCCTGAAAAGTCATGGCCAGGTTTTGGTATAAATGGTCAACTGGTTGCATAACAAAGCCAGGAAGGTACCCTTCTTTATTTCCTGAAAGAATGTGTATGTGATTGGTATTGCTAATTAAATATTTCTTCATTCAATAGTGAGTTTTCTCAACTGCTGAAGTGAAGTAGGGCCTCCATTTTTTTTATGAAGCTTTTTTTTTTTTTTGTTTCTAATTCCATTTATTTTATAGATAGGATATTCCCAGTTTCTTCTTTTTCCTTCCTTTAACAGTTTGTGGTTTTTGGAGGATTCTGTCTGATCATCCAAGATGTAAACCTTATTAGCATAATATATTTTAGGTTATATTCCTTTAGCATCTTCCAGAATATCTAGTGGGCTTTTCCCCCACTTCCTTTTCTCATGGTGATGCATTCTGGGGGAGTTTGCCTAAGTAACCATGCTGGTTAATTTTATGTGTCAAAGTGACTGGCTGAGGGACATCCAGAGAGCTGGTAAAAGGTTAATTCTAGGCGTGTCTAGCAGGGTGTTTCCAGAAAAGATTCGCTTTTGAATCATAAAGAAGACCCACCTTCTCCAGTGTGGGTGGGCACTGTCCATCCATTGACAGCTTGGGTGGAATAGACAGGCAGAGGGGGGTGAGATTTGTTCTCTCTGTTCAACCACAGATTTTCGTCTCCTGCCCTCAAACATCAGCGCTCCTGGCTCTCAGGCCTTTGGGTTTGGGACCACCCCATCATCTTTCCTGGGCTTCCAGCTTGCAGATGTCACATCACAGGACTCAGCTTCCATAAACGCATGAGCCAGGTGCTCATAATACATCTCTTTCTATACAAATTATCAATCTCCCATTGGTTCGGTTTGTCTGGAGAACCCTGACTGACGCCATTACCTTTCCCAGGGCACTAGTTTTCTCTTTGTTATGTGAAGTCGGCTACATAACCTGTCAGTTGAGTTTCCCTGAATTTCAGGAATCACAGTTCACATATATAGGAGTTCTTTTTTTAATATTCAAATATTTACCTCCATGCCTAATAATCTCTAGTTGCAGCCATATATATGTAAGCTATTTTCATTTCTCTTAACATTTCATACCCATCTGTTCTATATTTGATACCTAAAGGTTGTAAGATCTGTAAGAAATCTCTGAACTTCACCATTGTGGCTTTCCTTCCTGTGCACCCAATAATCTCAAAGTGTGAGCTCAATGTTGATCTCAATCATCAGAATTTCTGCAGCCCTAATTTGAAATATGCTTTTTCAAAATTCCATTGCTACTTGTAAGACCAGGTATATATTTTTTTCATTATCTTTGCACCATTTAATTTTTAGTCTGAAATGTATGAATATATAATCATATGTAATATTATATCTACATCACATTGCACATGATATTATATATGTATACCCATCACGTAAGATTACCCTACATAAGACTATCTATTACGTGACATACGATACATAGTAGATAGCAGTCATGTTAGATTTGAACCGTTTTAAATTTATAGAATTTAAATTCACAGAAACAAATATAATGCTATTTGATATCACAACAAAAATGTTGTAAAATGTTTGAACTTGTGATGAATTTTTAATTTTAAATCCATTGTAAAATTTATACTTTTGTGAAATATTTATAAACATTTGATGGTATTAGTGTCCAACTTTCCTTTATTCATTCTATTAGGACAGACTTCCGTGATGGACAGATTGGAAGGACTGAATAATAAAATTATACACTGGGGTAAACATTAAAAGAGAAAGTAAATGTTTTCTCTTTTCCCTTACGTACTTCGTGGAATGGTTTGAATTTGTACTGAACTGGAATGATTTATAAAGAACATTTCCTCACTTAAGCCAGGAGTTTCAACTCTCAGAATCCAAGGAGACATGACAGCTCATTGCTCTCCATCACATCAGTTAACTAACAGGACCTCAAAGCACAGCTACAACGCATCACCTTTAAATACTTCAAAGTTTTAATCTTCTAAAAATGGAACCGACCCCAAAGTTCCTATAGAACCCTAAATATCACAATGCAACTACATACAGACAAGTTCTATTTTAACACCTTCATTTTATCATTAAAAAAGTCTTAATTAATTTTGTTATCGGCAATATTTCATCTGTGGTAGGGCTTAAAGTATATTTTCCAGGAAACACAAGTTTCTACTATCTGTCATGCAAAAACACCTAGGGATAAGTTAGATAGAAAGTGAAAATCACGAAAACTATGTAAGAAAATGAAATTTGGCTCTTCTCATTTTGCATCACACACATTATCTTCGTAATAATGTTTGCTTTTGTTTTACATTTAAGTACTAGCTTTCCTATAAAAATGGTACTTTGACAATGTCTATACTGGAAGTGGAACAATTCAGTGGATATAAGCAGCTTTATATATCTTTCAATTATTTGAATTCAACATTTGGTATGTATTCATAGGCAAAAATAAGACCTATAAAATTTTTCCATGAAATAAAACAGGGATAAAATATAGTAAATACACAAAATATAGTAAAACACTGTAAAAAGATAGTCCTCTCATCGATTATGATTTTCTTAAAAATTTCAAATGCAGTTGTTCAAATGGTGAACACTGAAATTTTCCATCATTCAGCTTCAGGTTATGATACGAGCTATCCTATCTACCACACAGATTATGCTGACAAGTTCTTTCTAGCTGGGTTAACTGCTTATCCATTCAATTTCTTCGTGACAGTGGTATTTTGAGATCATCTCTTTCATTTACAGAGAGATTTCGTAAGACTTCCAAGGTTCATCTGCTTTTGGTCCTATTCTCATAAATTCACTTATGCACGTTGTGCAAACATTTTTGAGACCACGTTTTGAATGCTGGTGTCTCTTTAGAGGCACATATATTAATCAGTTCACCAGGAAGTCCGATTTCTGCTGTAGCCTGGCTGTTTTTTTTTGTTTTTTTTTTAAAATTTTTTTTTTTAACATTTATTTATTTTTGAGACAGAGAGAGACAGAGCATGAACGGGGGAGGGTCAGAGAGAGGGGGAGACACAGAATCAGAAGCATAGCCTGGCTGTTTTGAACAACAGCAACAACAACAACAACAACAACAAACAAAACAAAAAACAGCAAACAGTAAAACTAGTACATAGTCTTTCAAAACATTCCTTCTCATTTGTGAAAATGACTTAAGATTATGGGTTTTCCAGTTTCCACCTCCATATCTTTCCTCCAACACATTTCCGGCAACTGATCTCATTATTTGCAGGAGCACAAGGGGGTACATCCTTCCCTTCCCCACCCCCATACACACAGGGACATTAAATTCTTTGTGGTTGTCCCACAATCACAGCATCTGCAAAACCTCCCCAAATTTCCTTCTGACTAATGCACACACCTATATGTCACCCAAGATTACTCAAGAGGACAGCTCAGACATGCAGCCCCAGGTCCTCGCCTTCATCACCTCCTCCAGTCTGACTGCAGGCCTTAACTCTGGGCCAGTGCACGTCTTGTTGAGCTCAGTGGTCTCTCCTACTTCACTAAGTCTCGGCTATTTTCCAATTGTCATCTTGCCTATTTCCTTAGGAGAAAGCATCGCTGTTGAGCTCTATTTCCTTCTTGAAACACTATCCCTTCCTTCATATGTTGGGATAGAATCTTCAGGAATAATTTGGAAACATTAAGGTTTGTATAAAATATCCTTAAACTCTTAAAACTGTTGAACTGATTGAAGGGTGCCAACCACACTCTTGTTCCCCATTTTGACTGCCTTTCATGAAGTTTTCAGTCATCTCTACAGAGTAATGTGACGTTACCCTCAACCTCAGAACTTAATGTTACATCAAAGAGAATAATTAAACCCTCTTTTTATCTAAGCGTTGAGAACCCATCTTTAAAATAGTACACAGCACGTAATCACTTCTTTATCATTATTATGTCCCTTTACCAATCATACTTAAAAAGACACCGTGCTGAAAGACTCTATTGCTGGGGACAGAGATGGGTCAGATACGAATACTGAACACAAAGCATTAGGTCTGATACAGAAATTAAAATATATGTGACCAAAAAGGATTCACTTCTCTACTGCTACACACACGTGTGTGCACATGCACAACTGATGGAGATAAACAGCACCTATTACATGACAGATACTATCCAAAAATCAGATAAGGACCACGCCTCTGTGGTCCCTACAATACACCAGAGGAAACAGACGTTAACCAAACCATCCCAACAAATATGAAATTGCAACTCTGATGAATTCTCTGCAGTGGCAGGTACGTGGGGGAGGGATTCTGAGGGACGTCCTAGTAAGAAGGGATATGGATTTGATCTCTAGTGGTCATGATGAGCAGAGGGGCAATCTAGGCATAATGATGGGCAGAGGAAAAAGAAGGACAAGACTGAATTTAGAAAATACGATGTGGTACAGGGAGGCACATGACAAAAATGACTGGCTAATAACAAATTAATGAGTCTCCCAGAGATACTGAATCAATAGAATGTGTGTTATATACATGGAGAGACAGAGACAGAAGAGAGAAAGAGAGGTTTTTTAGGTCACAGCTCACATGACTGTGGGAGCTGGAAAGTCTGCATATGTAAGGCAAGGTTGAAGCCATCAACCCGATAAACATGAAATAGTGTTTGGCTTGAATCTCAAAGGATCAATGGCATTTGAACAGAAGGATTTTAGGGGGTAGGCACAGGGACATATTCCAGACATTCCTGGTAGGTGATCATGGGGTATGTATGAGGCACAGACAGAAATCCAAACCAAGGGTACGTGAGGGCAATCCTGGCATGGGAGAATGGACAAGTGTGGTGGGCCAGGTGGTACTTAAGTAGTTTGGACTAATTTTGAAGGCAATGAGATTTTTTAAACTTTCTTTTTTTAATGTTTATCAATTTATTTTGAGAAACAGAGAGTAACTGAGCAGGGGAGGGGCAGAGAAAGAGGGTGAGAGACAATCCCAAGCAGGCTCCACACTGTGAGTGCAGAGTCGGACATAGGGCTCGGACTCACAAACCATGAGATCATGACCTGAGCTGAAACCAAGAGTCAGACGCTTAAGCGACTGAGCCACCCAGGAGCCCCCAAAATTAATTCTATTGTTATGCCTGAGACCATTCTTTCTTGCACAGATCCTTCACCCCTAAGAAATGGATTTTCTGTACTTTGAATCTGGGTTTTAGTATGTTACCCGTCATTCACTCTTACTTACCCTTCATCCCCAAAGTCCCCTGTGTTGTTTCAGCCTTGCTGCAGACATAAGCAGAATTCACAACCCATCTCGCGTCAGTACAACAGCTCCCTCGTCCCCTTACCTCATGGCCCTGGGGTCAGTCTCCACAATCTGACGTCCCTCCTTCATCCTCAGTCTGTACTTTGCTACTGCTAACCTCCCCCAAACACAGAGACATGCTCAACTTTTCTGCACTGAAATAATTCTTTTTTTCTTAAAGTTTTCCACCCATTCTTCTTCCCTTTGATGCAAAGAATAATAATGCAAAATAACACTCTAACATCAATAATGCCTCCTCTTTTCCCTTTCTAATGCTTTTAGCTTCTTGTAATACACATTCCACCTCTACTGT
>NC_064817.1:4693736-4761334 GCF_023721935.1 Panthera uncia | reverse complement strand
TAATGCTTTTAGCTTCTTGTAATACACATTCCACCTCTACTGTAAAACTGAAACTGTTTTTGGAGTTTGCTCTAACAGATATATATATATATATATATATATATATATATTATATATTTTTTTAACCTAAAAATGGTAAGCATGATCAGTTTTGCAGCATTTGAAATTGTACACTACACTTCTCTTTGATATGCGTTTTTCTCCGATTTCTCGGTCTTCTTTCTCTATGATTGCACTTCCTGAATCTTTCCAGCTGGATCCTTTCTCTTCCGCCCCCACCTGCCCCTTGATGTTGACACTGATTCAGGATTTATAATCAGTCATCATCTTTCTCTCAATTCTTGGCAGTATCATCCACCTCCACGGCTACAATTACATCTCCAGGCCAGTGACTTCCTCTCCTAAGTCTCAGGTTTTCCTTCCACGCTTCTCTTTTCCAACTGCCTCCTGAACATCCCCATGTGGTTGTGCCCCAAATGACTATAATGCATTCTACTGGAAAGAGAATTCATATTCATCTGTTCAAATTTTACTCTTCCTGGAGCAGGGCTTGATTACAAGCACCATTAAACACCCCCGAGCCCCCAAAACATGCAAGCTTCCACCCCTGTGATGCTCTCCTTGGAGGTCTAAGGAGCCAGCCTTGAGACTGTCTCAATGCTGCCATCTTGCCTCACATTCTAACACCACTTGTCCAGGACTTCCTATTACTGTCTGGACTATTCCCTATTTATGTGTTTATTCACTCACAAGTATTAATCGAGAGCCAAGAAGGTGCTCCATGTTCGTGTGCATTCTACATAGAGAAGGACTTTAGGGGGTAAGAGAGAAGAAGAGATAAACGCAAGTCAACATACAGTTATCAACCCCATTGTAAATGCTTGGGGGAGATGTGTGTAGATGCAAGCGTGGATGTTTGTATGCCTAAGAAAGCTACGCAGGGAGGTAAGATTTAAGTAGAGACTGGAGAATTAGCACAGGTGGGTAGAGAAGGAAACCGCAGGTAATTAAGAAGGACATGAGCCTAGGGGCTCAGACGGTTAGGCAACCAACTCTTGATTTCAGTTCAGGTCATGATCTCACCGTCTGTGAGTCGGAGTCTCGCATCAGGCTCTGCAGTGCAGAGCCTGCTTGGGATTCTCTCTCTCTGCACCCCTCCCCTACTTGTGCACGCACACACAAAATAAATAAACTTACAAAAAAAAAAGGAATGAACAGAACACCCTGCTATGGCGGAGACAGTGGGATAGGTGGAAATTTAGAGGGTTATAAAAGTTCCTCTCCAACTATGCTAAAGAAGTAGGATTTTATCTTAATAAGGAACCACTGAAAAAAACTGAACAAAGGGATTTATGTAACAGATTTCTTTTTGCTGCTCACTCCACCAGTTGTCTGGAGTATGATTTGGTGTGGGAATAGTTTTAAAATATAGGAAGACATAATTCGGGGTGTTTTACAATCATCAAAATTAAAAAAAAAAAAAAAAGCCCTGGCAGCTGCTAGAATACAGAGATGGCTGACAGGAATAGTAAGTGCATTGAATCTTCAGGACTTAGACTGTGATTAAACATCCAGTTATTAAATGTAAGGGGGACACAGAAAGTGTACGCAAGGCTTGGGACTTGATCCATTATGTACATGGTGGTGCTCTTAATCCAGGAGAGGCATGTGGGAGGTGCAGATTTGAGGGAAATAATAAACTGAATTTTGGGAATCTTTAATTCAAGGGGCTCCCGGTAAAACCAGAGAAGTCAAACGTTTTCTAGGTTAAAGGATGAGTAAGTGAGAAGGTTTCGCGACAGAGATAGAAACGTGGAAGTTACCAGTCACTGGTGTCTGTGCTACTGGGAATTGGAGGGATTTGGGAGAAAGTATCCATGACTGAGAAAATATGGAATATTTGTTCAGGGTAAAAATGTAGCTGAGAATACCACTCTGGTGAAAGAACTATTTATAGTTCTTTATAATTGGGAAGGAAGAGCCAGAGAAGCAGAAAGGAAAAAAAAAGTCATCACAGAAAATGAGAGCAGGGTAAGGGGCGCCCGGGTGGCTCAGTCGGTTAAGTGTCTGACTTCGGCTCAGGTCGTGATCTCACGGTTCGTGGGTTTGAGCCCCGCGTCGGGCTCTGTGCTGACAGCTCGGAGTCTGGAGCCTGCTTCGGATTCTGTCTCCTTCTCTCTCTGCCCCTCCCCCGTTGTGCTCTGTCTCTCTTTCTCTGTCTCTCAAAAATAAACATACAAAATTTAAAAAAAAAATAAAATAAAATGAGAGTAGGGTCATTGGGAAGAGATCAATGAAATGGTGCCCGGGACAGTACAATTTTATTAAGTCCTAATGGCAACTGCTTTCAGCACTGAACTCCATCGATCATTTAGAATTGGGGACATTCTAAGAGTCAGAGATCTTTGAGTTCAAGCAGCACATTTCCCAGACAAAACCGAGGCCAAAAGCTATTTGCTCAAAGCCATGAAGCCACCCGCGCCAGAGCAGACATAAACATCAGCTCTCGATGTGGTACAAAGTGGAAGTGAACATTATTTCAACTGATATGACTAACGTGATTTTGGTGAAACCCACACTGAAAGATCTCAGATAAGTGTCAGAAATTAAAAATACTTATGAAAGCATTTGAACCAGAAGTTTACTGACAGTTCTCTGTACAACGAAATAAAATGTGTTACTTATATATATATAAAATTTGTTACGATTAACTCGAAAACCATACCTTACAGGTTAGAAAAATGTTAAGTTTTCATTTTAACTTTTTTCTAATTTTAGGGATTTGTAATTGCATTTACAAAGTCCCTGGTTTCACCTGGCATTTTTTTATTTTAATTTTTTTGTGTGTGTTTAATTTTGTGAGAGACGAGAGAGAGACAGAGAGAGAGCGTGAGCAGGGGAGAGCCAGAGAGACAGGGAGACCCAGAACCTGAAGCAGGCTCCAGGCTCCAAGCTGTCAGCACAGAGCCCGACACGGGGCTGGAACCCACGAGCAATGAGATCATGACCTGAGCCAAAGTCAGATGCTTAACCGACTGAGTCACCCAGGCGCCCCTCAGTGGCATCTTAAACACATATTCCTTTAAATTAGATGACTTTAGATTCTCAAATGACTGACAAAGGTCAGTGAGGTCTGTTCAACTTTGACAAATTAGTCCCCAAACTGGAGCATGTGCCTTCAATAGAAATCGTTATGTCTACCAAGGTGGAAGAAAGATACTGTGCTGGATTAAACTACAATTTCATTTTCAAACATCACCATCCCTCTAAAAACACCACTATACTTGGAAAAATCATATGCACTTACAACTCACATTGTTGATCCTTGAAATGACATTTTGTAACTACGATATGTGGTATACTTCTCTGAGTCAGTCATTTTATCTTGGATGCCCTTTAAAGCAGCATTCCAGGATGTTAAAGTGATGTTTTTATTACACTTACCAGCCAATTTGCTCATACGTCTATCGGATGCAAATGTCCCCTTTCCTAAGATAAGATTTCCTAAGAAATCCCTAGTCTTAATTTACACGTTTAGAAAGCTATATGTTTAAAGTTTTAAATCATGTGGCTTTCTAACTTAAGCTAGTGAGTCACATACAATCCTGTACGAAAAAGTCTTATTTCAATGTAAATGTAAGTTCATGGGTCCACTGTCGGTTTAAATTTTGTGAAAGAGCAAATGAATCCCTGTTTTTAATTTACCCCCAGGCACTCTTTTGCTTGCACTCACGCTGATGATGATCTCTAGACAGAAAGGGGAGGGTTTCGAGTAGGTTGTCTGCAACCTATTAGTTCTAGAGTCGAACATCTACACTTGCCTGCCTACTTATAACAGAGAAGGAGGTAATTACCTAGTTAACAGGAAAAATAAAATTTGACCCAAATTATCAAAGCGACAGCTTTGTTTGAAAAAGGAGCCAGGACTGGTATGTAAATGACATTGAGAGACAAGTTATACAATGAGATCAAGTAACAGGACCCAGCTGGTGGTTAGGAGGTCACTTATAACACTGTGCTAACAAGGTCAAGGGTAGGTTAAAACCCTGGGCAGGCGGCTAACTTTGCTCTGATCCCAAGCCATAAACTGCCACTTTCATTTCAGTTCGTTCCGAATACAACTCTTAGGGACACCAATTCTTAGGCACAGGAAGACAATCATAACTCTTTACACATATATGCATATGCATGTCCCTGAAAAAGCAGAAGTCACTTTAAAATACAAATGCAGGTAATTGGGAAATAAATCGTTATAAACTCATTCCATTACAAAGGACAGTTTCTTCAATATGAATATTGTTTGGAGATGATTCTTCAGTCGGTTCTCTGATGGACATTGATTGAAAGTTGTGTGTTTTCATAACAAGGTCATCAGTTTTCTTAAGAATATGCCTACTTGGGTCTCTGTGTCAGAGTCGGGGAAGGCATACAGACTGGCTTTGGTTGTGAACAGACAAGACTCCGAACTATCACCTTGCCAGTAGCTAACACACTTTGTGCGACCCAGTTGTCATCACAGCTAGGTTGTGCACTTTAATCCTCATGGAGAAATGCTTGAAACACCTGCACGTGATCTGTGTTTCTTGGGTCACCCTTGGTTTCTGCTTTGAGAAACAGAATTCAACAGTATGCCTTCCGCCGTACCAAGCATCTAGCTCATGCGTGGGTTTATTATCCTAACCTTACTTTCCTTTACTCTAATTACATCGATTTTCCCTAGGCCATTGTAAATGTTTCTGTAAGTTACCACTAATTGTTTTAGGGTGAGGTAAGCCCAGTAAACCTAATTGAATAAATGAGTTAAAACCAGTAAGAAAAGTAACTGCACATACAGTGTCCTTTGGGAACTAGTAAGATTTATTTATCCATCCTTTCCTTTCCTTGTGCCCCACCTGTGAAATCCTACAGAATCATGAACACTGGTTAGTTCAAACCACATTGCAATCCACCGTGGAAAGAACCTTCAAATGCAGTGACATCGAGAGTGGGAGACCTAGGCAGAGGACAATGTTGACATTCTCATTTTCAGCTTCCCTGCCTCTTACAGGATCTCAATACAACTATGAGTGCTGGGAAACAGAAGGTTTATTCCATTGCTGCATATACACATTTTAGCAGGAATATAATAGAGTCCAGTTCATATTATTAAATCAGGGGGGAAAGAAAACTGGCCTTAAAAGAACTCCTAGATTGAGGAAGCTGACTTGACAGGAAGAAATTAATTGCTCCTTCTAACAATATTAGTTCCAAACATGTTGGCTATCAGAGTTGGACAGTGAAGAAACCTTTCCAGGGGCTGTGCAATAGAAATTTCTACAGTGACAAACATCTTTCACAACTGCACTTTCCAAGATGGAATCACATTTTTAAAGGTGGCTAGTGCAACAGAGGAACTTGCTTTTAAATTTTATTTAATGCTGCCTAATGCAAACGTAGTTTCAGTTGGCGACCATACTGGAAAGCACAGGGTGCAAGGGTTTGGGAGAATTACCATTGACTAACCATCGTAGCACCTCACTGCTTATGTTGGCTGCCTGTCCTTGCTGTCTTTTCTAATTACTTAGTAGTTAACTAGATTAATAAAACTCTCCAGTTCTGTATTCTTAAGGCTTAAAAGCATCACATCTACACGACCAAAATGTATCAAGCTTACCTGGGATCTTAAAAAGAAAATCATGCACAGATACTCTCAAGTAGCCTTGAAAGCTCCTTTAAAGTAACTGATGTAATTTAAGCTCTAAGATCTAGTCTACTACATCTATCTGGTTACTTCACATAGAGTTTTGAGAACAGAAAATATCTGAAGAATGAAGATTGTGCCTGAAGACTGTTTGTGTCTATCACTTTACAAATATAAAATGCAGGGACTCCTGGGTGGCTCAGTCGGTTAAGTGTCCAACTCTGGATTTCAGCTCAGGTCATGATCTCACGGTTTGTGAGTTGGAGCCCTGCGTAAATGCGGTCACTGCGGAGCCTGCTTGGGATTCTTTCTCTCTTCCTCTCTCTGCCCCTCCTCCACGTGTGTGTGCTCTCTCTCTCAAAATAAAGTTAGAAATAAAAAATGCATATAAGTAAATAAAGTAACGCCAACATTACAAATCTCCACGTGGTCAGCTTTGCAGGAAGTCACTCCCCTGACATTTATAAAATGTACCAGTACAATTTGTTACAAGTGAATGATGCGTTGGTTTTGACCACTTTGGAGTACGTTTTAATTGAATGGGAAATAACTGACGGTGTCCGTGAGCTACAGCAGAGGCCATCTCCTTAGCTGTGATCATGACAGAAAACTGGAATTAATCAGTCCTGCGGTTACTTACAACTTTCCTGATTTGGGTTACGGTGCCATTTGCTTTTCCATATGTCCAGCCTAGACACTGGAAAGGCATTCTGACCCCTATTTCACCTTTTCCCTTTCCCCATGAATCTACTGACTCATCAAGTGCTGGTGACCGAACCCCATCACTTCACTGACGTGTGAGCCCTCTCTCTCTTTCCCCTCAGCCCTTCTGTAGTTCTGTCTTATGACAAAGTCTGTCTAGACTTTCTCAACACCCCTACCTCTGTTCTACATCCTCCATAGGATGGTCACCTAAAGTTAATATCTCTTCCCAAAGTTAATATGATACCATAATCCACCTTGGTAAACAAAAACAAAAACAAAAACAAGCAAAATAAAACACACACAAAAACTTTGCCTCCAGAATAAAATACAAACTTTCTTTTTTAGCTTAAATATTTAATATCCTCCTACACACTGATGTGTTTATTCATTCATTAACTCCTTCAAATAATGTCTTTGCCTACAATTCCTACCATCATGGGTTAATAATAATCAGGACAGATGCTAAGGAAAATAATAAAATACAAAAATTGTTACGTGCTGTGATTAGTAGTACAAGGGAACTGAACAGTGTTGACAAAAAGCATGTAGCCTCATGGCTGAATCTAGGAGTTCAGGAAGTACTTTATGGGAACCTGACCTTAAAACCAAGATCTGATGAACGCATAAACAACTAATCTTGGAGAAGGAGAAGAAGGGAGGGAAGAAGATTCCAGTGGAAAGAACAGTGTTTATGTGCAAAGGGGTTTGGCTAGAGGAAGCAGGGGGTGTTCAAGAAGCTGAAAAAAATCTGCATTGTTGTTGCCCAGAGAGAAAGAGCCAAAGACCAGTACCCAGGGAGCCTGGAGAAGTGATTTGCAGCCAGACCCTCTAACACCGTGGAGGGGCAATGTTAAAGATGAGACGTTTTCCAGCTGACAGGGGAGAAAGGTGGGGCATAATCACCTGTGCAGAGGTAACTGTTTCTGCTGTCTTGAAAAAAAAAAAAAAAAGGTTGATCAGTGGTGTCCAGTAAGCTTCTCCCAGGAAAGACTTGATGGCAACCTGTGACACACTTACGGACACGGGGTAGTACACTCAAGTTGCAGGTGACATCGAGATAGCCAAGTAGGGATGTGAGGGCCACAACAGGAAAGGAGACAGCACGTGGGGGCCACCCACATTTAGACAGCAGCTGAAGCCTTGGGCATGGTGGACAGTGCCTGGGAAGGCAATAGAGAGTGGGGACGAGCTTTGGTCCTGAGCTTGGCTTTCAGAGAATGAAAATGGCATCTGGGGGGGGGGGGTGGTGGTGGTTAACATCTGCCCCAGAGGTGCTTTCTGTGGCCATCAGGGCACTATAAATATGGTATGTTTTGATTAGCTTTAGAAGTGTTCTGCTGTCTCCCCTTTACCATGGCCCCCATACTCCTGATCTCATTTCCTATTTCACCAGCTCCCCACTTTGCTACCTCTCTGACCCTTGCTTTTTATCTCCATAAGCTGCTTGTTCAAACACATCTCATCCAACAGTGTTTGTCTGTGTGTCTCAGGTCATGCTGCCGTGTGCTAGAACTCATTCTTTCCTGAGCACAGGGCAAGTGTCACAACCCTCTCCTCAGTCAAGAGTAGGATATTGCCTCATCCATTCTCCCAAAGTGCACATCTTCCTTCTGCTTCAAGACTCTGCTTCGTGCATCTTTTCTCCTAAGACTCCTCTCATTCGATCCCAGTCAAAACATTCCTCATCCTCTAGTCCCATGGCACTTGGCTCTTATCTCATAGTTACTTAATTATACGAGTTTCTGTGTACATGCATGTTTCATACACTGTAAAGCAGAATGTTTCAAGAGGAGAGGGAGATGCATGTGCCATACATCCTTCACAGGAATCACACAATGTAGGGCTCAGAACACAAGACCTGTCTGCTCAATGAGCTTTGCAGCAGCTACTAAAAACATTAGGTTTTGAAGAGCTGGCTTTGTATTTTGTGACAAATAGCACAAGTAATGACGAACAAGGTTGGGTCCCTGAATGGCCACATTTTCTGTGTTTTTTCTTAAAATATAGATGGTTAGGAATACCGTATGATTTCACTCATATGTGGAATTTAAGAAACAAAACAAATGAGCAAAGGGGATGAGAGAGAGAGAGGTGGACCAAGAAACAGACGTTAACTATAGACAACACACGGATGGTTACCAGAAGGGGGCGGGGTGTGTGGAAGGTGGGAGAAATAGGTGATGGGGACTCAGGAGAACACTAGTTGTGATGAACACTGGATGATGCATGGAAGTGTTCGTTCAGTATACTGTACACCTGAAATTAATAGCACACTCACTGGACTTTAAGTAAAAAATACAGACTATTTGGTTCTATCTCAGACTGTCTAAATCAGAATATCCAGGGTTATGTCCTGGGAATCTGTATTTCCAAACAGCTCTCTGTTTTACTTGGGTGGCTGGTGGTATTTCTGTTTTTTACTCTTAGGTTTTCCTTGCATAATTTTTAAATTATTCACCTATTCATACCCTGTCCTCTTTAATTGTAATATATCTCTTTATTTTTTCAAGACAGACAAGGATAATGCTAGACAAATACTCTCGGGTATTTCTCCTTTGGTAATATAAAAGCTGTACATTCAAAAAAAAAAAAAAGCTGTACATTCATTCTAGTATGTATGACCCAACAAATCTTACTAAAGACTTTTAAATTTAATAGTTTTTTTTTTTCTCTTTCTAACAGATTTAAAAGACAGGCCATCTCCTTTTAATGAGTAAAACAGCAATATTTACAGCAAAATCTTTTTCCTGAAAGAAAAAAATCTATATAAAGATATTAAGGTAAACATTTAAACAACTCCGATTTCAAGTAATATTTACCATACGGAAATCATAGACTAATTTAATATTAAATATTGATATGAACTGTTTCTTTAATTTAAAAACTGTACAAGTCCAAGTTTAACCTTATTCCTGGTCATTTCCTTGGCTATATTGGGCCAATTTGAGATAGGAAGGAAGCAATCAAGAAATATTCCTTTAGCTAAAATTAAAAAGCACATACGTATTTTCACAGCGTGTTCTGCCAGTGAAAAATATATCTGAGACATCCGTAGATTTGTGTACAATTGGAGCAGGACCATTCTAAGCCACTCTTTTAGTCTTTGGCTGTGCTAGGATTTTGATGTTTTTTTTTTTTTTTCCTTGGGTTTCCACGGAGTCTCCAGTGAATTGGACTGAGTTTGATTTCTGTGTTCCCATGGCTGAAGCCTAATTTGATCGACAAGTGTTTGCAAAGAGGCTGCTGTGTGCCCAGGAATCTGGCACAAGGACCAAGAAATAAGAGACAGCATCTTTCCACCAGGATATTGCTAGATTCATACAAGAATCACAGTGCAAATACTTCCTGTGACTACTTGTGACGAGGGCCAGGTAAGACTACTGTGTTCTAACTGAATTATTCGGTTCAACGTAAATGGAAAGGATGAGGACCATGTGCAAAGCAACGTCTCTTTATGGACACAGCTGTCAGTCCTGCCCAGTCTCTGTCGGAACGCATCATTTCCCAATGAGTCTTACCTCTGAGAGATGACTCCCTTTTGGATAACACCATTTGTTTCATTTTCAAAATTTAAAGACAATTTTAGGAGTGGAAAAAAGTAAACACAATTAAAACACAAAAGAGGGGAAAAACTAACTTCAAAGTGAGAGTAGCAAAAATCAGGCTCCGATTCATAAACATTACACTGTAAGCTGATATAAATCCATGAAAAAGAAAGAGTTCTGTCTCAAAAGATTCTGCTGGCTTCAAATTTGGGGAGGATGGGATTTCATGAAGTCTAACTTTCTTATTGATTATGGAAAAAGGCAGTGTGTTTCTGGTGGCTTACTGTAGGCCAACTGCCCCTGAGGCATTTGGTGACAACTTTGTCATTGTGTCTTCTTTTAAATGGAAATACAGCTGATACAGCTGTCACATCAGTTTCAGGTGTACAACATACGGACCCGACAACTCTATACCTTACACTTTGCTCACCACAAGTGTGGCTCCCATTTGTCACAATACATGACTTATTCGTTCCATTGCTGGAAGTCTGTATCAGTCACTTGTCTTCACCCACCTTGTTCTAGCCCCTCACCATCCTGTCTGGCCAATCATCAATTTGTTCTTTGTACTTATGGGTCTGTTTCTGCTTTCTGTTTGTTCATCTGTTCTTTGTACTTATGGGTCTGTTTCTGCTTTTTGTTGTTCATTTGTTCTTTGTACTTATGGGTCTGCTGCTGCTGTTTGTTCATTTTTTTTGTTTCTTAGATTCCACATATGAGTGAAATCATACAATATTTTCTTTCTCTGCCTGACTTATCTCACTTAGCATAATACGTTCTAGCTCCATTCTGTTGTCCCAAATGGGAAGCTCACATTTTTTTCATGGCTGAGTACTATTCCATTATATCATACACCACAACTCCTTTATCCATTCATATCCTCATGTGCACTGGAATATCTATCACCCCAGTTTAGAGGTTCATATCTATCGGATTTTTCTGCCCCTGTATCTGCAACCTCCAACACAGAGATCATGCATTTCTCATTCCTTTCTTAGTATTTGTCTCTCAGGCTTTTATTTAATTTGTCTTCACTCTTACAAAACCTCCAAATTTCCTCTAGTGGCCAAAGGGCTGTTTCTGGTCTGCCCATCCTGTTCCCTCTCCATTCTTACTGGTCGTCGATTCTTCCTATTCCTAGCCCCTTCCTACTCCAAAAAGCCAATAATACAGTGACTCTTCCTTCTCACTCTCCCTGCCACACCCGTGTCACCAGGGAGGTATCCACTTACGCTGTGTGTCCCTAGTTGAACCTGGAGGCCTGAGGGCACTTTCCCCCGTCCACCTCTAGCTCCTGTCCCCCCGTTCAGTGCTCATTTGGTCCTGTGTAGCTTTTTCTCCCCCACTGTGTTCAATTAAACAGAGAGCTGAATTATAAAGGTCATATCTATTTCTCCAAAGTGAATGTACCTTCTGTATAAATGGACATATTTCTTATACGTGTCTCTTCATTTTGAGTCTTAAGGCAGACTCGGTGTTCAGGATATTTTTCAAATTAAATACTAATATTTATAATATCACAATTTATATATCAGCTGATGGCTAATCCACCCCTTCAACTAAGCGAATTTTTAGACTTGAATTTAGATGTCCTTGGACAACTACAAACCCAACTTGCAGCTCTTAAGGAATGGAACCAGTATGCAACTTGATGGTTCTCTACACTTACTAAGCCATATCAACAATAAAAATTGACAACATGCTTTCTCAAAGTGGTCCAATAGTCTCCTTTCAGATTTTAAAATCTTTCATTTGTAGGCAAATTATCAAGAATTTCAGGAAATGTTTGTCTTCATTCATTTGTGATCAAGATGAAGCACTAAAATTAAACCAGACTGGCATAAGGCATCTTCAACTCTACCATATGACAAAAAAAAATTTAATGTTTATTTATTTATTTTTGAGAGAGAGCAGCATGGAGAGAGGGAGACAGAGAATCCCAAGCAGGCTCCACACCGTTAGTGCAGAGCCTGATGTGGGGCTCAAACTCATGAACCATGAGATAATGACCCAAGCTGAAATCAAAAGTTGGACATTCAACCAACTGGGCCACCCAGGCACCCTTCAAAAAATTTTTAATTTAACTTCATTTTACATAAAAACAAATTAAAAATGATATATGCAGGGGTGCCTACGTGGCTCCGTCGGTTAAGCATCCGACTTTGACTCAGGTCATGAACTCATGGTTCGTGAGCTTGAGCCCCATGTCAGGCTCTGTGCTGACAGCTCAGAGCCTGGAGGCTGCTTCAGATTCTGTGTCTCCCTCTCTCTCTGTTTCTCTCTCTGTCTCTCAAAAATAAGTAAACATTAAAAATTTTTTTAATGATGTATGCAAAATTGTTTGGAATTTTCCTCTCTATCAAGGATTATTACAATGCTCGCTAGAATACATTAACACTTCTGTATCCTAGCTATATAGCTATACCCAGACTCATGTAAGGAACTTGTGCAGGCCATGTTTTAGGCTAATAAAATGCAACCCCCTGAAGATGTGACCCAGATACATGTACTGTTAAAACTTCCTGGGTGAGTCCAATGTGCAGCTATGGTAAGAAGCACCAGACTAGATCAACACCTGTCAAACTTCAATGTGTACACAAGTCACCTGGGCAACGCACTAAAATGCTGATTCTAGTTTTAGGGTGAAACCTGAGAATCCGTATCTTAATGAGCTCCCAGGTGATCCATAGCATACACTATGAGTAGCATGGGGTCACATAATCCCTAAAGGGGGAGAGACATCCTAATTCCAGGAATATGCAAGAACGGAGTCTTTCATTTCTGGGGGTGGGGGGACATTTAGTATTTATGACCAGTCTACTTTAAGGAAGAGCTTCCACGGAAAGAGATGTCTGCCTCAAAACTTTAACATGGAAAGTGAGAGGGCATGACACAAATGGGGTGAGCCAACTGTAAGACCGCACTCCCCACCCTGTGGTTCCCACCTCTGGTATTTATGCCCTCATATCACCCCCCTTCTTCAGTGCGGTGCTTGACCACTGACTTGAACATGGCAAAGGACACTTCTCCAACGAGGCTACTAAACATGATGACCTCCACCTTGCTCACACACGTTCTACACTGTGTTCTAGGACCGCAGGCTTCGATCAAGCAAGTTGCCATGTTGGACAGGCCTACATGGCAAGATCCTGGGAGCAGCATTCAGCCAACATCCAGCAGAGAAATGAGGCTCACAGCCCAACAACTGGTGAAGAATTGAAGGCTGCCAACAACCGTTTGTGCTTAGAATCAACTCTTGGCAGTCAAGCCCTGAGAATACAGCCCTCACAGACATCTTGATGGCAGCCTGTGAGAAACCCCAAAGCCAAGGACCAGGTAAACCCTTCCCAGACCCCTGATCCACAGATGATGTGAATAATACATGAGTTTTGGTTGTTTCAAACACCACGACATTATGTGGTAATTTTCCACACAGCAATAGATAACTAATAACTAATACATTGGGCAACATAGGCAAAGTGTGTGAGACATCTCAGCACAAAGTTTAAGAAAAGCTACAGTGGTCTGTGTTGAGCTTGCATAAACTTGATACACTAGACACACTCGTCAACCCACCCTTCTGCCAAAGTATGATGAAACAGTTGATTTTGTGAAAAAATACAATAGCAGTTTTGAAACAACAGTGAGGTGCATCGACAGATTACTGACGTTTCTCTAACAGGTAAAGAGGAATCCTAACCGTGGGATCAGAAACGTGAAGAAATGGGAAAATACGCATAAAACATGCACTGCTCCTGTCAGAGTTCTTCAGGGAAGGTTCGAGCCCAGATGCACACCCAGGATCTGGGAGGACAGCGTACACATGGTGAGGTTGTCCTCGGCTTACTTTTAAACCCATAAACAGTGATGCTATACAATCAGCTGTACCCGACTGAACATTCAGGTTCTAAAGTATCTTAAACAATTGTATTTTAAACAGTTCTGTCCATCAACTGATGAATGGACAAAGAAATTGTGGTTTATATACACGATGGAATACTACTTGGCAATGAGAAAGAATGAAATATGGCCTTTTGTAGCAACGCGGATGGAACTGGAGAGTGTTATGCTAAGCGAAATAAGTCCTACAGAGAAAGACAGATACCATATGCTTTCACTCTTATGTGGATCCTGAGAAACTTAGCAGAAGACCATGGGGGAGGGGAAGGAAAAAAAAACGTTAGGGAGAGAACCAAACCATAAGAGACTCTTAAAAACTGAGAATAAACTGAGGGTTGATCGGGGGTGGGAGGGTGGGGAGGGTGGGTGATGGGCATTGAGGAGGGCACCTGTTGGGATGAGCACTGGGTGTTGTATGGAAACCAATTTGACAATAAATTTCATATTAAAAAAAAATAATAATAAATAAACACTTCTGATTTAAAGACAGTCTTATCTCTCTTACAATGCTTGCCAGTAATTCTAAGAACTTTAAACACCTTTGACGAGCCATTCGTCATACCCAATGGTTCACTCTTGAATGGGTGACACTTAAAAATTTTTAAGACCACACTGAGAGACCAAAACACAAACATATGTCAGTAATCCACAATCATTGAGAATCAAAGTGATTTTAAAACCATGAATATGGTGTAATATTACTCATAATAATTGACTTGTGTGTGAAAGGGTGGTTGTGCCCAAGAATTTCTTAGGTCCTGCTTTCCTACTTAGAGAGAAACCTGTTTAGTTGTGAGTGTGTTTGTACATCTAAATCTCCCTGTTTATGTCTTAGCTCATGTCATGTTTTCAGGATATAAGCAAATCCTAGGCTCTGTCCAGTCCCTTGAGGTGCTGATCATCACCAAGATGGCCATACGTCCTCACATCTCTGCTTTCCAAATGCTTGTCCTGAGGTCACCTGTGGCCCCTTTCAGCAACAGCAAAAACATAATTAAGTGCCATCTCGACCAAGACACGTTTCTCTTCATTTTAAGAAAAAAGAAATTGTCTCTGGGATTGGGAAATGGTGTTTGGGACTTTTCTGTTCTATGACATGTGGAGAAAGAAGAGATGTAATTTTTCTCTGGGGTAAAATCATATCTGAAACAGTATTTGACTGTTAATTTGTCATTCCATGCTGCCTGTTTCATGGGCTGGAATTTCCCCTCTCCAATCTCACTTCTCTGTTCCTTCTACCAACCATAGGCATCCAAGCATGGATTCCAGAGCATTCCACAGCTCTGAGCCAGCTTTTCTCTGGGCATCAAGATACACTTCTCGGGTTCACAATTTATCCATGCTTTAGTTCTAGAAAACTAAGACGACCACTAGCTGGAGGCTACATTTAAGGTTTTAAAGTTTCCTTTGGGAAAATGTAGGCAAATAACCCTACACACATCTTTCCCATTCCCACAAGGAAAAACACTGACTACATTCCAAAGTGACTTTCCCTGGGGCCAAGAACAAAATGTGAAACACAGTATGGGAAGTACTTCAACTTTAATGCTGGGATTTTATTCTAAATCTGAACAACTAAGAAATGTTGTAGAGCAGTGTGTTTACAATATCTCACAAAATGCCACTTTAATGCCATCATCTTTGAATTAGACATTATAAAATACCTATATTTAAATAACTTGCTTCTTCACCAATTCAATTAAATATCTAATGTCTAAAACAAGATTTGAGACAAGCAGAAACAATGTGATTTGAATTTAAAACGTGATATAATTCCATTAATTGTACCACATCCCCGTATTAAAGAGAGTAGAGTGCGAATCTAGAGCTTATTTTTAAAAAAACAAACACTTAACTCCACTTGTATATACGTGTGTGTGTGTGTTTGTGTGTGTGTGTGAAATCTGCCTCCTATGAAGAAAAATTCACACTTCTCAAAAGTGTCTTTCAACTTTTTTTAGTCTATCAGTCTTTATACATGTTTAGTTTCTAGTAGGCTAGGTTTAAAAAGATAAATAGTGGTCCTGTAGTTATGTATGTCTATTATGAATATCATAAATGGAGTTTTATGCCAGCTTGGATTGATTTGAAATATGCTACTTATATAGTGGCAGCATTTCTGAAATTATGATAATCAGTGGTCATAAAAGCCATAGCTCGCTATGAAATGTCTCACCCCAAGAAGGAATATGTTGAAAATAAATATAACCATGTTGATCAAAAGAAAACTTACAAGAGGTTTCATATAAATGTGTGACAAAGAAAGACTTAAGATTCTGTGACAGTTTTTGAACTCCTAGAAAACCTAAACAATTAAATGATAAAGAGCTTTTTAAGTTTTTATTTATTTATTTCTTGAGAGAGAGAGAGAGCGAGTGGGCGGGCAGGGGAGGGACAGAGAGAGAGAGAGAGGGAGAGAGAGAATCCCAAGTAGGCTCCGCACCATCAGCGTGGAGCCTGATGTGGGACTCGAACTCACAAACCATGAGATCATGACCTGAGCTGAAATCAAGAGTCGGATGCTCAACTGACTGAGCCACCTCCATGCCCCAATGATAAAGAGGTTTTTAAAAAAGAGATGGCAGAATATGTGGAGAGAGGAGGGGGGAAGGTCGAGAACAAAAGTGAATTATAAACAATGAATATGTGCTTTCTGATTTGTCTTGATGTCCTTAGGGGGCCCTACTGACTGGTCAGACAGTGGTCTTTATAGCATTGGCTCCAACACCATGACTGGCCATTGCAATGTGGTGTTATGGTATCTAAGTTAAAAAAAAAATCTCAAAGAACAAGTCCCATTAGAAATTCTATTTCCATTCACTATCGATTCCATTTCTGCCTCTCTAGTCCTTTTGCTTTCCAAAACATGGAGCCAAGTTGATTCCCCATCATAGAATTCACTTCAGCAATTTCTCTTAATGAGAACAGCAAGAGATTAGAAGACAAAATGAAGCTTGAATGAAATGCAATGGTTCTGCAGCGCAGAGAGACAGATGGAGGTGAATAGTCTATGAATTTCCATCCATCTCTAGGAGACAGAAGACTCGATAATAGTCACATACACACAGAAAGTCAGAATTTCACACTTGCAACTGTTATAAATTTCAAATGACTGTCTTTTTCATCTTGCAGGCATAAAATAAGCACTATAATTCTCAGGTTGTACATCTGGCCAGTTTTGAAATCTTCTCCACTTATAATTCTCTATTTTTGTCACATTACTGCAGCCCAAAACTACCCTCACTGCTGATGTGGTCTGACGTTTTTGTTGGCATGAGTTGAGTGGTGACAGATTCCTTCATTTCTGAGTATCTTCCCAGCCCCTGACAAGCTGATTCTGTGCCAACTCACAGCATATGTGCTTACCCCACACTTTTCAGAGACAGCATTATTTCAGGATAACAGTCATGCCTTATTGTAGCTCTTTATCTCTCACCGGTGCATTTCCTTTCCCTTTGTCTCTTAAGTTAAAATGTAAAAGGCAACCAATCACACAGCTGGTGTGAAGGAGAAAGTGGCACAGATGCGCCCCTCCTGCAGAAGAGTCATCCCTTACGAGATGCTGTGGCAGGCAGAGTTGTAAGGTGCCGGGAACACCAGAGTCCCTGCTCTGATCCCCAGAAGTACAATTGTAAGAGAGCACATCCTGTGCAAGGCCAAAGAGTTTCTGGAAGATGTAAATAAGGTCACTGATCATTTGATTTTGAGTTAGGTAAAAGGGCGGTTATCCTAGTGGGTCCAATCGTGTCACATGAGTCCTTTATAAGTAGGGCTCTTTCCCTGGTTCATTAGCAAAAGGGAAGGTCACAGATATCCCAAGCATGAGAAGGTGTCAATGCATCATGGCTTGCTTTGAAAACAAAGGGGCCACACGTAGGAACAGGTAAGAGTGGTCCCTGCCCAACACCCAGCCACAAAGCAAGGTCCTGCGTCCTACAAGGAGCTGGATTCTTTGAGCACGTGAACGAGCGCGGAGACCCAGTCTCCACCGCGTGAAGGTAAGAGCCTAGCCTTGCATGCCACTTTGACTTCGGCTTTGTGAGACCCTAAGCATCTACACATTTCTCAAGTCCACCCCTTCCTGGTTTTTGGCCTGGACTTTAGTTAAATTTCTCTAACAACCTCCTCACTCCTGATCTCCGGTCTCTGCTCTGAGCTCCTCCTTAACCTCCACCGCTAGGATTCTCCTTCCAGAAACACAGCTGTGACCATGCTACGGTGCGAATCAAAAGCTATGCATGAATTATTACATACTTTATGAACTGTAAAATCCTCCGGATGGTCCTCAAAGTCTCCAAACCCACCTGCAGTCTACCTTTCTGGCATTATTGCCCTTCTCCTGACATCACACACTGCTCCGATCAAACTGATGTATTTGCTCTTCTTCTAGCATGTTCTAACTTGTGTCCTGGCACAGCTGTATAGGTGAAATACAGGCCAAGATACTGCCCATTCTTGACACTGAGTTCAGATGTGACCTACCACATGAAGACCTCTTACGTGATATGAGTGTCTTTTCCACTTTTAGTTTCTATGGCGCAAGAATGTGGCCCTTGGAAGTCTATGCCTCATGATCTGGCCTGTCTTGTAGCCCTTTTAAGACGGTAAAAGGCAAAATCTATATTATATTCATCCTGTATTCCTTCCAGCACTTGCTTCAACGTCTTAGCTTGGGTTGATTCCCCAAAATGACGAATCCACGCAAGTAGTAAGGAGTATGTGAAGACGTTGACGGTCTCCTCAAAATACATACACGATACCGACGTTAAAAAAATGCCACATTATAGGACATTATGCACCAAATGATCTGTGTTTTTGTTGTTGTGGCTGTTCTTTGTTTGTTGACTTTTCAAAGAAAGGGAAAAAGGAAAGAATAAAGTGGTATAAAAACACGAAAAGCCAGGAGTGGCTACTTCCTAGTAGTGACGTTAAATGAAATACAAATACCTTACCGTCAGGTTGCACATTTTGCAGAAATTAAGTCTTTATACTTTCTTCACATATGAGGCCCATTTCTATTAGCAATTCCCAGGCTGATTCAATGAGTCCTAGGTCACAATGCCCAGCTGATGTTTCCTCTGCTGCTTTGCTCAAACATCAAAAAAAATGTGTTCTTTTGCTCCAGGCATCCTCTGTTCTTTAATTTCCAATCTAATTTAGGCAAACAGTAGGGGTCAGATGTGAAATAAATCTGGCAAATGCTGGACGGACGCAAACTCCAAAATCTAAGAACCCTTACAGGGAAGGCACTGTCTTTGCTTTTATTTGAAAAGAGATAATATATAATTCTGTAGCCTTCAGTTCATTAGGCAGAATCGGAACTTCCATTTCCATTATTCCAGAAAAAAGCTAAAACAAAACAATTGGCGTTTAAAATAAAACTGCTGAAAAAGTGTTTGAGATGTCCTTTCATACTTACAGAATCAAAATACTTTTCTTAAAATCTCTACAAGTATTTTTATATTCTGTGCTTTCAGAAGGCTATCTTTTTACTTGTGAAGCTTATTACCAATAAAATAAGGTCAAGTTATAAGTGTGAAATGTCATATGAAATGGCAACATTTCATAGGAATAGGCTACCATTAGTAATTTCTATGTTTTTGGTTGTGAATCAAATTTCTAAAAGGCAAAGAGTTCAGTTAGTGTTTTAGATGTTTGCCTATAGTATGTGACAGCAACAGGATAAAGGCCATGATTATGGAAGGAAGGTTACAGATGATTTGTCCAATCTCTTCATTTTGTAGGAGAAGAAAAAAAGTTCATGAAATGTGGGGGTCATTGTGCAAAGTGTGTTCTGAGTGTGTCAGGTTTGAATCATCACACAGAAATCACTCTTCCAGCATGCCCCTTAAAATTTTTTTTTCTTAATGTTTATTTATCTTTGAGAGAGAGAGAGAGAGAGAGAGAGAGAGAGAGAGACAGAGTGTGGGTGGGGGAGAAGCAGAGAGAGACGGAGACACAGAATCAGAAGCAGGCTCCAGGCTCCAGGCTCCAAGCTGTCAGCACAGAGCCCGATGTGGGGCTCCAACCCACCAACCGTGAGATCATGACCTGAGCCAAAGCCAGACGCTCAACCGAGTGAGCCCCCCGGGCGCCCCCAGGAGGACCATTTAAGAAGAGCGATAGCAGCAGCCAAGAAGGAAAAGTAGGAGGTGGTCAGCTCTGAACAACAGATTCCACCAGGTTTCTGGAAGGACTATTAAGTGTAAGAAACTGAGTCCTGCAACCCAGCTTGTAGGAGATATGCTTGATTGTGTAGTGAAAATCAGACTCAGAGACATGGAGCAGAGGTTCGTGGGTGGGACAGGACCTGGGTAATGGAGGTTGGCTACAGGGCAGATTTCCTAGGCGTTTCTCACCCTGCCTCCTCAGCCCCACAGAAAACAAACACCAAAGGGCTCCTGTCCTTCTAAGCTGACAGAGTGCCTGGAGGAAATGAACAACCAGGGCCATTTCTGGGATCCCACAGAAAAGGACATCCTTGTTCCATCATTCAGGAACTTTCTGATATTCAATCCAACCCTCAAAAGCTCAATCCAACAAGACCTTTTAGTCTGCAAATTGCTCATCTGGACTGAATACCTGGATGGCTTTCATGGTCACTGGGGAAAAGTAGTGGGAAAATGGAACATCATGAAAGTCCCATCATTCACTTTGTACCCCCAACCCTATCTTCTGACAACTCCAAGGCATTAGTCAAAGAGAAGTTAGGCAGAAGACTAGGGAAAGAAAACAAAACAAAACAGGGGCACCTGGCTGGCTCAGTCGGCTAAATGTCCACCTCTTGATTTCGGCTCAGGTCATGATCCCAGGGTCATGGAATGGAGCCCTATGTCAGGCTCTGTGCTGAGAGTGGAGCCTGCTTGGGATTCCTCTCCCTCTGCCCCTCTCCCCCACTTATGCACACTCTCTCTCCAAAATCAATGATAATCAAAAAACTGTACATTAAAGACAGAATTGGGGTGCCTGGGTGGCTCAGTCAGTTAAGCATCCGACTTCAGCTCAGGTCATGATCTCACAGTTTGTGAGTTTGAGCCCTGAGTCAGGCTCTGTGTTGACGGCTCAGAGCCTGGAGCCTACTTCGGATTCTGTGTCTCCCTCTCTCTGACCTTCCCCCATTCATGCTCTGTCTCTGTCTCAAAAATAAATAAATATTTTAAAAAATTTAAAGATAGAACTGATCTCAAAAGAAACATATGATTTAGGGAACAGAATGTCTCTCTCTTGTGCTCTCTCTCTCTCTCTCTCCCTCACACACACACACACACTGACCTAGCCCTCGATAATTTTCAAATCATTTTCCATCCATTAACAAAAATTAGACTTATATGAAAAGGCATTAAATAATGAGAAAGCCAGAAAGAATACTTGGAAATTTAAAATATAAGAATGGAAATAATTCCTTGGTAGGACGGTAGTCAAAGTAAGGAAAGTCGCAGAAAATAGAGCGAAAAAATAAACACACCATTTGAGGTATAAGGGATTTAGTTGCTCAATCAAGAGCTTCTATCATACCAGACCAGCTTATAGAAAGAAAAAAAACAAAAGGGAGTAACTTATTTTTAAAATATAAAATCATTAAACTCATGATTTTGGGTCAAAGGTAGCATGAATGCATGAAAACTCAAATCCTTGTGAAGTTTCAGGACATCAAGAAGAAATAAACCTCACAGAGAGTAGAATATATAATCAGGAGAGATGATGTACAAATGAATGAGATTAAGATTGGCTTTAGACATTTCACATGTGAGTGTGGTTGGAAAGGCGGCATCTCAGGGTCCTTAGGAAAAATGATACAAACCAAGTCAAACTATTAATCAAGCCTGAAGAAGCAAAGCATAAATATAGTCAGGCTTCATGAAATTTATGTCCTATACAGTCTCCTTGGTGACATAACTTGAAGATATAGTTCAGGAAAACAAGTATTACATATAAAGAAGAGAATGTCTGGGTGAGAAAAATGGGTGAACTAACCCAGGAGGGAGGAAAGAGAGGAAAAGAAGGGAAGGGAGGGAAGGGAAGGGAAGGGAAGGGAAGGGAAGGGAAGGGAAGGGAAGGGAAGGGAAAGGAAGGGAAGGGAAGGGAAGGAAGGCAAGGGTAGGGAGGGAAGGGAGGGAAGGGAGGGGAGGGAAGGGAAGGGAGGGGAGGGAAGGGAAGGAAGGAAGGCAAGGGTAGGGAGGGAAGGGAGGGAAGGAAGGAAACAACATCCGAGAAGCCATCCTGGAAGCAAACCATCCAAATTAGGACTCAAAATTCATGGACCTTTAAGGGAAACAACAACTAAAATAAAAATGGAACGGACTGCATAAAAGTCATAACATGACTGAAGGTGGTAAGTAACTGAGTAAGTTATGTGAGCAAGCATGTGCTCACAATGTTTATGGGACTGATGGCACAGGGTGTGTGCCCAACTGAGGACTTGTACCGGCTAAGTCCAGGGTTGCCGTGCTACGGGTTTTACAGGTCTGTCATGTCTGGATACACCATCATGGTCAACTCACAGCTCCCTTCCTCTTCTCTGGTTTTGTACATTAATTTACTGCCTTCATCACTGGCTACATTCATGAAAACTAGATGAAGGCAACAGAGACAAGATGCTCCTCTTAGTATTTGTTTTCAGGCATAATATTAAAATGTCTTGGCTTGTGAGTATTTATACATTCCTGGATTATTACAAAGCAGAAGGATGGTTTCTTACTCTTACAAAAATTTCCCTTCATCACAGCTCCAAACCACATATTGGCCACTTTATAAGAAACAAAAATCAACCAGTTGACATCCTTAGTTGCAAGCCAACATGGAGCCTTCTGCAGGACCACAGCCACCTTTTATTAATTTAAAGTGGGGGTGCCTGCAACATTTTCTCCAGACTATAATGTGAGTCGCCACTCAGGGAAAATGCTCATTTCCAATGCACTGTGAGTGTTCTCAGAGTGAACTGTGCAAAGGGATTTCTAAAATGTACTGGAAAGTAACTGCATATTTCTATCTTATAGCTCCAAAAGGTCTTGCTAATGGAAGAGAAGAGAGAAAAACAATAGGGATGGAACCCCATCCTGTTTATGACTCAAGACAACAGTCTGGGCTCTGAATGCACATTCAAATCAACTTTAAAAAATGACCTTTAAGAAACAGAGAGGCATTTCCCACAACCTTCCTACCCCTGGCTGCCCGAGTGAGAGCCCACACAAGCCTTTTTACAAGTAAGTCTCTTGTGGACCTTAATGTGCAAGAGGCTAGAGAAAACAACGACTTGAAGAAACAAAGCTACGGACACGGGACACATGCAATATATTGTCCAATGGACAGAAAGATCTTCTGGCCTAGGGCCATCATACGTATAACACTAGTATTGACCTATGCCGTCTACCGCCTGCAGCCAAAGGCTGGCCCCAATGTTTGATGTCTTGCTTTTAACATGCCACATACTCCATAAATGTCACAGAAACAACTAAGTCCATCTCTAAAATCTACCCTTGAAATGGACCCACAATCACATAATGGGCATATCGGGCCTATTTACAAATTGCAAACTTTCCATCTCCCTAAGAACACAGTAAAGCTGAAATGAGGCGCACAAATTAATGTTGTTAAAACTGAGCTGTATTATAGTGGCTTAAAAATATTTCATTCAGTTAAAAACTCATGGACCCCTTTTGAACTTGTTTTCCCAATCAACTGGCCATTCTCTTCCATCAGTACAGCTGAACGAGCACCACAGATCAGTAAAGTTGATTTCCAAATAGAAGACCTTGTGAAAATACAGTATCTCCTCCAAAGGCTTAATGTTTTCCTGGATTTTGGAACACTGTTCTCCATGCTAAAATCAGTTTTAATACTGCTGCATTTTCTCCAAGTTTCAGGGCGTGCTGCTCATTTAATTGGGTGAGTTTGCCTCTCCCTCTCATTATTGGCATAGTTTCAGATCATCTGAATCTTCAAACATCTAATTAGCTCTTGATCCCAGTCTCATACATGCACATTAATAATAATACAATTACAGCGAGCATGCCATATTACTTGAAAAGATCAAGGGAGTTTTTCTTGCATATTTTTCTATTTCCTCCTTGCTCCTTCCCACTGGAAAACATTAATAAAATATTATTTTGTACAATCTACTTAAACATTTTTAAGTCAGTGACTGATTTAATGTTAATGAGTCATGCTCACATCATCTTATCTGAGGCTTTCTAGAGTCTGAAATTTACCAGCCAATCTCAATTCTGTTAATCTTAGATGTCTGAGAATCATGGTTGCAGAGATCGCAAGGTTGAGCAACACTGTTCATAATATTCAAGTGATAAATCTTCCTTTGCAATTTCTATGGCATTTTATTTCTCTTCCCTTAGTTTCCAATTTGCATTTAATTCTTTAGAAAGATGACAGTAATATGCATCCACCCAAAAGACACTGCCAAAAACACAAAAATCAGTTCTCATGAGCATCCTGAGGCAGAAAAGTTTCTTTTTCTTACTTGCAAGTTAAAACCATAAACATTGGTGTACTTTTACACATTTAGTTAGGAGGATATGTAATTATTCATTTGATTGTGGACATGAGTTTTCGTAGCTTTGTAACGCCACAAAGTGCTAACTTCTCTGTATCTTTTCAAAACAAAATGACTCTGTGAAAAGGGCACACTGCATCAGATACATTAAAATAGAAAACAGTCTCAGCGGACCATGAAAAGGATTACAGACTACTCACATATTTTAAAAGTCAAATTAGTGACCATTTATGTGTGATACTGCACTATGCACACGTCTCTAATATATATTTTTCCTTACATTCCCACAAGAAAATAAACCAAGAGTAACAACAAGGAAAACCAATTACAATGCTTGCCCTTATATTTTCTGCACCTAAGACATTAGTTGACGCACTAGAGGTCAGTGGGAAAGCCAATGTTAGGTTGCTCCAAGAAGCACGCATCGGTCTGACCACACAAGGTGAAAACAGGAGCCTGTGTGCTCAAGCCTGTGCATTTATAAAGGATAGAAGAGAGTGTTAACAGACTCTGAAAATGTCAAGGGCATGGATAATTTTCTGATTCTTCTCTTCTTCTGTACTTCATTATCACGTGTGACTTTCAATGAAAAACATTTATTATTTTTTTTCCCAAAAGCGTCAGGTTAGGGGGTCGGGGGTTGAATAGGGAAGCAGAGAGTATTCCTAAGGCAGTGAAACTGGTCTGTTTGACATCATAATGGGCCATACGTGTCACTGTGCATTTGTCCAAAACCACCGAATGTACAGCACCAAGAGTGAACTCTATGGTAAGCTGTGGATGTTGGGGGGAGTATGATGCATCTTCAGTAAAAAATGTACCATTCTGGTAAGTGATGCTGATAACTGGGGAGACTGTGTACGTGTGAGGGGCAGGGGGTATATGAGAAACCTCTGTACCTCCCTCCCAATTTTGTTAGGAACCTAAAACTTCCCGAAAAAAAATAAAATCTTTAAAAAAAAAGAATCACCGGGAATGGTGTTTCTGAGTTGAAATAGCATATAGTCACATGCAGCACATCAGCATCACCCATGCTCTTGAACTCCTGAACGTGGCTCCTAAAAGTGCCATGTTCTCGAAACTGTCATTACACATGGCTGACCTCAGTGTCTCAGAACAGAAGCAGTACGATGCCCCCCAAACATTACAGTATCTCCAGTTTTCTTCAAACGCAAGGAGAGAATCCCCAAATATCTCTTCAGATTCTCTGTGGTTTAAATGCCTTTTTTTTCTGTATTCTGAATGTCCAGGATGCAATATTATACGTTCACATGTTTAGAGAAATGGGGTGCCAGCTAGGGATTCTCATGGGCCATCTAAGTCGGATACATATTCATGACAATATTATCTGGTGTTTTAATCAATTAATAGGATAGTCTCTTTATCCATTACTTTTTTTTTTTTTAATGTAATGTAGTAACTACTTGATTCATCTAAGAAGGACAAAACGAGAGAGACAATTAGAGGAATCAAACTCAGAGCAAAGTTCAGGTATAAATGTAGGCCCAATACATAAACCAGTATGTTACGAAGAGATGTATCCCAGGTGGATGTTAGGAAAGTAAAATATCATAATGCTTTGGAAAACAATATTGGAAGACCCATAAAGAAAATATTACACATCATTCATCGAGCACTTGCCGTATTTTACCACTGGACAGAATATTTTATTTGCAAACTGTCCTAATAACATTCCTGTTAGAAACGTGTGACTACACTCATTTCCTAATAAGAAAAGGGAAGTTCCAAAGGTTCAGTAGCTTGCTGAAGTGCTGTGACTATACAGGGACAAGGTGGAACTCGCCCAGAGGCCTCTCCTTGTCTATTGACTCCTCTGTCTTTTGCACAACATTTTATTCATTCTCGAAATATTAATCGCAATAACCTTCTTCCTGAACCTTTGCCAAAAGGAAACTGTTTTAACAAATCAAAAGTTACGTGTCAGGAAACATTCATAGCAGTAAGAACTGTCAAGGGCCCACAAAAGAGATTAGTAGATGAGGTTTTGCTATTTCCATGGAAAGACAACCATTAACTTACAATTTACACATCTGGTGTTATGGAAAATGACGCTGATAAAGTATTAAAATAAGAGGGGTTCCTGGGTGGCTCACTTGGTTAAGTGTCTGACTCTTGATTTCAGTTCAGATCATGATCTCACGATCCGTGGGTTCAAGCCCTGCGCCGGGCTCTGTGCTGACAGCTCAGGGCCTGGAGCCTGCTTCAGAATCTGTGTGTCCCTCTCTCTCCCCCTCTTCTGTCCGCTTGCTCTCTCTCTCTCTCTCTCTCTCTCTCTCTCTCAAAAATAAATAAATAAATATATATAAATAAATAAACTTTAAAAAAAAGTGCTAAATAAGAAAGCAGACTAAAACACTTTATGAAGACTACAATTTCTAACACATAAAACATAATTCTAAGATATTTAAAAGACATTTAAAAATGTGTTTTAAGCAGGTTCGAATTCGAATGTTTTTAAATATTCTATAGATTTTGACACTGAAAAATATTAGTGTGAGTTGGGTATAATTTGAACTTAATGAAAATCTTTAAAGAATCTAATTTAGATGTGATTAACAAAACAGACCCATGAAAAACCCCGCAGTCTTATAACGGAAGAAGGAACATGAGGGTATTAATATACCTTTGGCCGTTTAACAATACCTTTCACCATAAACAGCCCTGTGTTTCGGGATAGTTGCTGTAACCTCTCTGAATATTAGTTTCCTTACCTGAAAAAGCTGGGTTTGGAGATCATGTCTTCACTTGCCTTCGGTGGCAATATTCTACAGCTGTATAAATCCTAGGAAGAAAACATATAAGAAGCATAGTCATTGGCATGGCACTATTCATAATAATAAGAGAACAGTTTTGGAAAGGTTGAGTGAGATAATCCAAAACACTGAACTTGGAAACAGCTGTGGATAAATGACATGTCCCTGTATAGACTTCTAAGAGGCATCAGCAAGGCTGACAAGGCGGATACACACAGCAGGTTAAACAGGTGGTCATCGGGACTACAATACATCAGATACTGATGTATTCACATCAAAGCTTCCTTCCGAGGGGACTGCGTATGATGGTATTGGGCTCCCGGGCGTACCCAGAAGAGATGGGGCTCCCTGTGGTTCGTGCTGGCAGACCGGGGTATGTGATGACAGGGAGGTACAGGTGCAGCTGGCCGGAAGATTCAGAATGATCACAGCAATGGACACAACACCGCACCTTGCTTGAGTCTCTCCCCCACACCGAGGAATATTCCACGCCTAATACCTCACCCACAACTGAAGGTCACGGCTCTCACCTTATCCACATAAGCTCAACTTCTGAATCTACTTAGTCAGAAGGTTCCTGCTGTCTAATTGACACACAGAAGGCAGGTTTTTACGTCCTCCCGTGCTTATTATCAGACTGATAAGATTCATCCATGGTATGCATCCCTTTAAGGTGTTTGCTATAATTATCCATGGCATATAACCATGAAAATAAGATCATTTATTTTTCTAATGATGGGTATTTGGAAAGTTTCCAGTTTGGGGCTGGGAATAAAGGTTCAAATGGAAAATTCAACTTCCTGTGTGTATATATTCCCTGATTTAACGAAGCAAGCAAACGACACCCCCAAAGTGAGGCCTGAAATGGAGGATGTGGGTGCAGTCATCCAGGACGAATTTTTCAAGGCGTCTGTGCTATCCCGAACCCATATTTTTGCCAGGAGTTACAAATTCAACTACTTTAGAAGAGGGCTGGGGAACAGCCTGGGCTGTTGTGTTCCAGGTACAAATACTAAGTTCAAGGATGCCAGTCAAATCCAGGATGCTCCAACGACACAGTTACAGCACGTGATGCACCAAACTGATCAACATGCAGCTACATTCTCTTCTGAACACGGTTTCATAATCTTCCCATCGGCCACTATCACAACTCACAAGACACTTCAAAGACATTTATAGGACTCTATGCCTCTGTAGACTGTGCGTGATGCTAATATTGCAGCTTCTACGAGTATCGTTTCACTGGCCATGCATCCTACTGAATTAACTGTGCTCTTTTGTATCTTGGACGAGGGCTAACTCCTGTTCCTTACCTGGCTAGACAGTGTACGAAGCTCAGACTACGTGGCATCCATACCTCACAGCTAATATGAGGAAAATTCTACAGACTCTAGAATGATCAAAAACAATCCCAACATCCTGATCATACTTCTGGACCTACATGAAAGAATGTGCTTGACATATTTCTCCACAGAAGCCAAGAAGAAAAGCAATTTCAGAATTTGGGGTTTGTGCACTGGCCCGGTTGTAAATTTCTTTTTAAGTGATTGAATTTCATCTTGTCTGAACACTGAAATAACAGGAAATAACCAAGAGACCAAGAGATGAATTTATAACGGGATAACTTATATAAGTTTTACATAAACACTTTCAAAGCTGGCCGGAAGATTCAGAATGATCACAGCACTGGACACAACACCGCACCTTGCTTGAGTGTCTCCCCCACACCGTAGAATATTCCACGCCTAATACCTCACCCACAACTGAAGGTCACGGCTCTCACCTTATCCACATAAGCTCAACTTCTGAATCTACTTAGTCAGAAGGTTATTCAATATTCAAGAGCATAGTATGATTTTCAAATGTCTCCAATTATATTTGAAAACCAAATAGGTATTGTAGCTTAGTAGCATAAAACTGCAAAAAATAAGTCTATGATAGTACATATCCTTAATTCCAATTTTTTCCCCCAATTTGCCTTCTTAGGAACACTGATTAGAATATTCCAACAAAGACCATCATTTCCAAAAATGTAAAGCGATTACTATGGGCAACCTCTTTAATTCAGTTCAATTATTTATTATATTATATTCATTTTATCTATATTCAGGATGCCACTAGGAAAATTCTCATTTTCACCCTGTCTTTCAGCAAATATTTCCCTGAGTACATGGTATACGCCTGCCTCTGGGCTAAGAAAGGTATATATCAAGATGGGGACAGAGATGCACAAAGTTCTTGTTTTGTTTTGTTTTTAATGAAAAACACTTGTAAAGATTTAATCTCTTCTCAGGTTTGCAGATGACAACATGCTTATGGTATTTGTATTTTATTAAGACCTTCAAATCCTTTCTTTATCCCCAAAAGCCTTGAAGTATCTTTATGCAACAGTTTGAAGTTCACATTCATTGTCTTTATAAGTGAAGGGCATGGTGACTTTCTATCTTTGATGTAACATTGACTTTTCTTATTTTCCACCTTTAGAGTCTGTTTTTTAGTGTGGTTTTCAGCTGACTAGTCTATAGAGAATTTACTAAGTTATCAATCATTTCCCTGTTTGAGTGGTCTCTTCAACTTATCCAAATACCAGAAAAACTCCCTTACTGGTGTTGGATTAATACTGATCCTCCTGTCGCAGCCATTAGGAACTTCAAATAATTTAATTTGAAAAAACAAGTCACATGAATTGACAAGAAGTGTGCACAATTTATTTCCTGATGTACTCATGCCTGAAAACTGTAAGGCAAGATATTCTTTTCCAAATGCCAATTATTCATATTTTTGTAGACAGCTTTCTTTTTTTAGCCCCTGAGAATGACAGTTTTGTAGGACTTTGAAGGTCCTAATTCCTAAAACTGCTCAAACACAGCTGGGTGCCCATGTAATACGGATGTAATGGGAGCCCCCAAACAGGCCACAAATTCAATCTAGAAAATTTCCCAACACCCCTTCCAATGCTCCTATACCCTGAGGTTCTGTGAGTCAAAGGATCAGTGTTTTTGCTTGATTTATATTTTGAATCCTCCTTGGGGACTAAAACTCTTTTATGTCCAAGGATCCCATAAACACAGAAGTGAGACCTTGGCGAATGACACAGTATGCTGATGAAATTTTACTGAGACAGAACTACAATCTGGATACTTACCATATATCTATACAAGCATATTTATTTATGGGGCTAATAATTTCCCACGTTTTTAAAGTAGGTTCCAAGCCCGATGTGGGGCTTGAACTCATGACCCTGAGATCAAGAGTTGCATGCTCTACTGACAGAGACAGCCAATCGCCCCTATTTTGGGTTATTAAAAAAAAAGGTTTTAACGTTTACTTTTGAGGGATAGAGAGAGATAGGGCACAAGTGGGGGGGGGGGAAGAGAGAGAGAGAGAGAGAGAGAGAGAGAGACAGACAGACAGACAGAATCTGAAGCAGATCCCAGGCTCTGAGCTGTCATGAGCCTCGAACCCACAGACTACAAGACCATGACCTGAGCCAAAGTGGTACACTTAATGACTGAGCCACCCAGACACCCCAGTTATTTTTTAATGATGATCCTGCTTAGGTGGAAAATGTTGGATTTTTAACTTTTGCAAATGCCAACAAGTCAGAGGCAACAACATGATGTTTAGTGCATCCTTTTTGTTATTTCTTGTAATTTGTTACTGAAATATTTCAATGTTACAAGGAATAACTTTATTATTTCTTATGCAATAAATTGTAGCTGGCCAGGGCACAGGAAGAGGAGAACAAATCAGCAGTCAGCACTTTGGCTGCAGAAGATGTTAAGAAAATTCATGGTTCCCACATTCCAGAATTTTCTTCCAAAAACCAACTAAAAGGGATGTTTAAAACTAACCGATTTCAATAATTAAATATAAAAGTTGGATGGATGGGATATATTTAATACACTTACTACACATTTTTGTTAGTGAGTGATTCTACAATGTAGGCTTCATGTTTCTTCTTTACAAAATTCACCCAAGGGTTCTAAACAATTCTGCAAGCAAAGTTTATTCATTCAATCAACAACAGTTGTTCAGTACCTATTAGGTGTTACACAGTGGAGATACAGAAATTTAAAAAACAAAATTAATGTTTACTTTTGAGAGAGAGAGAGAGAGACAGACAGACAGACAGACAGACACAGTACAAGTCAGGGAGGGGAAGAGAGAGGGAGACAGACAATCAGAAGCAGGCTCCAGGGTCTAAGCTGTCAGCACAGAACCTGATGCAGAGCCTGAACTCACAAACTGTGAGATCATGACCTGAGCCAAAGTTGGACGCTTAACCGACTGAGCCACCCAGGCACCCCCAGAAATTGTTTAAAACATGAGTATGCCAGGCCTACACAGATCACTGCGATCTCGACAGATCTGCTATCCACCCACCTATCTTTATCTGCCTGTTTGCCTGCCTACCTACCTAGCTACATATAAAGCGAGAGAATTATAAAGGCACAGAAGGAAGTCACTTCTCTCTATGGGGAGTCATGTTAGGCTCAGCACACTATTGATAAGTAGGCTTTTCCTGCCCGAAGAAAAAGACTCATTTCTCAGAGGGAACAGCATCTGTTGCAAACTTACAAACCGATATGGTGGTGCCTGAGATTAATATTACATAATTGGGTTGGGATTATAGTCAACGTAAGTATTGCCTTTTCACTGTATGTTACAATCTATCTTAACACTCGGGAATTTATTAAAATGATGATTTTATTATCGCTCATGATTCTGTGGGCGAGCTGGGCTCACCTAATATTATCTGAAAGAGCGTGACTGGATTGGACATTTATGATGGTTTAGTTATATTTCTGGCAGCCTGTCACAGATCCTTACAAGACTGATCTCTGCAGGCATGTCCACACATCTGGGATTCCCATATAGCCTCAGAGCCTCTTCCTGAGTGAGTCTCAAGGTCTCCCTGTGGTCTCGTCAGCAGGCAAGCTGGACTTCTTGCAGAGTGGCTCAGGGATTGTGAAATCACAAAAGTAAAGGCTTCCACACCTCCCTGAGACTCAGGCACGGAGGGGCACAGCATCACGTGACCAATAAGGTCAGGGAGACAGCCCAAATTCAAGGAGCAGGGGGCCCCACAAGAGCATGCATACAAGATGCAGTTCAGTGGGAGCTGTCTGGAGACTTGTGACCAGCATCCAATACCTGGTTTCCAAACATTCACTTCTCTTGCAAGATGCCGAAACCTGACGCCATTCCAGCATCAGGGTCAGGCTTAAATTAGAAGACTGCGTCTCCTAAATCATCTCCTGGTGCAGATGGCTTTACTTGGATGTAGCTCCTCTTGATCTGAAGATGCAAGGCAAAGAGGTAACGGATCGGCCTCTACAAGCATGAGACAGAGGCCTCCTAGACTCCTCCCAGGTAGAAACCTACAGCCACGAGACAGAGGCCTCCTCGACTCGGTCGCTACTTCCCCGAGTATGGAAGGCTGTGCGGGAACAAGGCCCTCACGCTGTCAGCCTTTCCTCCCAGCTGAGAGGTGTTGTGAGGCCCTATCTTAACCACTGCAGGATTCCTAGCCCGGGGCCAGACTACAATGCAGTTGATTTCATGTCGATCCCGAGACTGACTTCTGGTACTGTGCTGGAGTTGATCTTTTCCCCAGGCTTTTAACTCACTTTGGGAATTACTTTCTCACTAAACAGGCCGGTGTTAAGACACACGTTTGTTTTCCAAGGCTGTGCTTCTCAGACTCTGTAATTTCTCTAAATTCTGTCTCCAGATTGACTTGCTTTTTCTACATCAATGCCTTACCACACACAGCTAGGAGGGGCCCGGTGACATCACCAGCAATTTGCACGATGATGTCTGTTCCAGTGCAACAACTTATTAGGTACATTTTCTCACTTCCAAAATTACCAGAAACAACAAGTTTACCAATATTTTGTGAATGCACAACACTGTCACATTTTTTTTTTCCAGCATCTTACGGTACTTTCCTTCAGACTTTTACAGCTTCCTACATTTTCAAAAGTCCTTGGTTTACTGTTCCGTCTTGACCATGTTTGTGATGGCTTGGCCCTGTGCTCAGATGTTACTTTTACTGCGATGCCACGAACAAATGCTTCTCAACAGTTTCCCTTGTTTTTGCTATAGAATGTGATGTAAACACACAGGGGTTCAGCTGTCCCGAACCCCTGGATTTGAGGAGGGTTGGTTTGGACTCTTCTGGGGACGTGCCATTCTTTGCCTGGCAGAATTCGGCTCTTCTGACTTTTCTGTAAGGGATCGATTTACCCCAGGAAGACACTACATTCAGGCATCTGGCTGATCTCTGACTTCAGGTTAAAACCTGAAGCCTTTACATCCATCACAGAGTCTGCTGGGTTCTCCTTCCAGCCAAGCTCAGTGGTGCCACTCAAGCCATGCTTACAGACCTCGCAGAAAATGAAAAAGTGAATGAGTTGGAATCTGGTGTTCCAGCTTTCAGTCTCCAAGGATGGGGAGGCAGATGTCACGTGGGCTCTCTGGGCAGCCCACCTCACTTAGAAGATCTTGAATGATTTTATTTCTCTTTAACTTCTTTCCCTTATGTTTTTGGTATTTAAAAAAAAAATTATTCAGTTTTGAGAGAGAAAGAGAGACAGAGAGCAAGTGGGAGAGGGGCACAGAGAAAAATAGACATAGAATTCAAAGCAGGCTCAAGGCTCTGAGCTGTCAGCACAGAGCCTGGCATGGGGCTCGAACTCACGAACCATGAGATCATGACCTGAGCTGAAGTCAGGTCTGACTGAGCCACCCAGGCGCCCATGTTCCTGATATTTAGAAAAGCAAAGGATAGAAAAGAAATACAGTGGTGTTCCTGTTCCATTTTCTCATCATACTGTGTACTCTACTGGTCTTCTCACGTCTTTGATGGCAACACGGATCTTCAAAGGGATTCATTCCTTGGAAAAATTCCTCCAGTCCATCCTGGGCCAAATTCTTTGTCTATCCTAATGCCACTCTCACAAGTTGAGGGTAACTGTCAACCATCTCACAGGGTCACATTTACCAACCTCTCTCCTTCTAGAGATTCAAAGGAGAAAGGAACGTGAGAAGCCACACGAACAGGCACCAAGGTAAGGTTGCAGACACTTGGAGATGTCAGGTACATTGCATGCTGGTTGTTAAGTCCTCTCCTTTGCTGGAATGCAGCTGGTGTAGGGGAGCAGGCTGATCAGTATTTGGTTTGTGTGTTTTCAAATTTTCATCTTGCTTATTCCATCCCTGTTTTCCACTACAAGTTATCTGTTGCAAACACTGGCTTACACAGTCTGAGCATTACTTACTGCATGTTTATGTTGTGCTTAACCAGGTTGCTGAGTTCCCCACATTTGCTGATAATCATCAGCTGAATGCAGGGGCTTGATGAAAATCAGATTTCATTCATTTGGCAAGACCATAGTTAGAATTCAACTATTTTTCATCAGGAGGTACATGTTTTCTGGTTTTTGCCTTTTTTTATGTCATCAGCATTGAGTGTTCAATGCCTATATCCATTAATTCACTGAGGGCTACAAAATGGTGATGTTCTAATTTGATTGTTTTATTTGTTCATTTAACTTTCCTAACTGTATAATTCTCAGTTAACACTCTGCTGCTTACATACAAAAAGCAAGATATATGTTAGATTTTCAAGGTAACCGGCTACATATCATCTTCACAATGTAACCCACTCGTTTTATTTTTGAATGTCTTTATAAAATCATGGATATAAATACATTGATGGGTTTCAATCCATTGCAAATCTTACCCTAGGTGGAGTTCAAATTGGCTCAGCCTTAGCAGGTATAGGTTCCATCCAGTTGGCCACTGAGTCCTTTTGATGTAACCCTACTAGATTCTGATAACTTTCATTGCTCTGATTTGTCCTCATGTTCTAGTCTCATCTTCTGCAGCCTCTGCCCCTGAACAAGAATCAGTCATTTCTCCAAGAAACTCAAACTTCTGAAAATAGGAAATGCTATATCAAAACTAAAATCTGGGTCCTAGCAATGCCATTGTCACTTTGGTCATTGTTTCTAAGAATTTTCAACATGGTTGAAAAGTACATATGCAACCTGAGAGTTCATACTCACATTTCCAATGCAAATTTAGGAGTGCAAGGTTTTTAATCTCTTGCAGATCACGTCTTTGTTCCACCTTGAGAATATTCATTCTCAAGAACAAAGGATGATAGAATTAAAGTATCTCACCATTATTCAGGCACCCTATTCCACAGTACAAACACAACAGTATCAGTAAAATGGTACTAAGACTGATTACTGCTAAAAACACTTCCATTTTTGGCATATGCTATGCCATTCTCTCTCATTTTCAATCACTACACTACATCCATAGCATCAGAATATATGGCAACTGCATTCATTCTCTTCGCTTTAACCTACGTTTTGTCTTATTTTTACCAGGTACCTATAATTAATGGCCAACGCTATTCTTATGGTGATGTCTCTAGTTATTTCCGCCGTCCGAAGACTGTTCCCTGGTATGTCCTCAGGAAAAGGTATGGGAATGATGTTCTTGAGTGTTTATAACAGTTTGTGCTATTATAAATTAAATTGTTAATTCTGTTGTAAATTCAATATGGCTTAACTACAAGAAAGCTACTTACATGTCTATGCCTATGTTCTAAAAGGCCACTGTATTTACCATGCTTATGTTTTCCACTAGTTATTGTTATTATTATTATTATTAGTCATTATTATTTTGGCTTTCCCATCTTCATACAGGGCTAATTTTGATTTCTAAAATTTTAAATAATTGTAGTGGCTAGTTCCTCCACACTGGGATTGATAAGAAAAATGACAGCAGGCACCCTGCTCTCTTTCCCTTTTTAAGTTTCTATTTTTTTTTAAATTTTTTTAACGTTTTTATTTATTTTTGAGACAGGGAGAGACAGAGCATGAACAGGGGAGGGTCAGAGAGAGGGAGACACAGAATCCGAAGCAGGCTCCAGGCTCTGAGCTGTCAGCACAGAGCCTGACGCGGGGCTTGAACTCACGGACCGTGAGATCATGACCTGAGCCGAAGTCGGCCGCTTAACCGACTGAGCCACCTACGCGCCCCTTAAGTTTCTATTTTAATCCCAGTTAGTTAACAGACACTGTAATATTAGTTTCAGGTGTACAATACAGTGATTCAATACTTCCCTATAACACCCAGTACTCATCATGACAAGTGCCCTCCTTAATCCCCACCATTATTTAACCCGTCACCCACCCTCCTCCCCTCTGGTAACCATCAGTTTGTTAAGAGTCTGTTTCCTGGTTTACCTCATTTGTTTTGTTTCTTAAATTGCACAAACGGTTGAAATCATATGGTATTTGTCTTTCTTGACTTATCTCACTTAGCGTGATACCCTCTAGCTCTATCCATGTTGTTGCAAATGGTGAGATTTCGTTATTTTTTATGGCAGAGTAATATTCCATTGTATGTATACCACATTTTCCTTATTTATTCATCAGTCCACGGACACTTGGGCCATTTCCATAAGTTGGCTATTGTAGATAGTGCTGCCATAAACACTGGGATGCATGTACTTCTCTGAACTGTATTTTTGTATTGTTTGGGCAAATACCTAGCAGTGCAATTACTGGATTGTAAGGCAGTTCTATTTTTAACTTTTTAAGGAATCTCCACATTGTTTTCCAAAGTGGCTGCATCAGTTTGCATTATCAACAACAGTGCATGAATGTTCCTTTCTCTCCACATCCTTGACAACATCTGTTGTTTCCCGTGTTGTTAATTTTGGCTATTCTGACAGGGGTGCAGTGGTATCTCGATGTGGTTTTGATTTGTATTTCCCTGATGATGAGTGATGATGAGCATTGTTTCATGTATCTGTTAGCCATCTGGATGTCTTCTTTGAAGAAATGTCTGTTCATGTCTTCTGCCCACTTTTAATTGGATTATTCATTCTCTGGGTGTTGAGCTGTGTAAGTTCTTTATGTATTTTGGATACCAACCCTTTACTGGATATATCATTTGCAAATATGTTCTCCCGTTCTGTACGTTGCTTTATAGTTTTGTTGATTTTTCCTTCACTGTGCAGAAGCCTTTTATTTCGATGTAGTCCCAGTAGTTTATGTTTGCTTTTGTTTCCCTTGCCTCAGGAATCATATCTAGAAAAATGTTGCTACAGCTGGTGTCAGAGAAATTACTGCCTGTGCTTTCTTCAAGGATTTTTATGGTTTCAGGTCTCACATTTAAGTCTTTAATCTATTTTAAGTTTATTCTTGTGGAGCACCCTTCTTTCTTATTGACTCTAATGGAATGTCTCTTTAAGCATCAAGATATATTTGGTTGAATTTATTTTTATTACTCTCATTTCTATTTTGCTTAGAACTTTTAATCTGAAATAATTGTTGGATTCTATAAAATTATTTTTGGCACTTCTTGAAGCAGTAAAGTTATTTTTTTCATTTAACTTAATAATGTCATGAATTACATTAATAGATTTCCTAATATTGAATCATTCCAGTATTCCTAAAATAGATGCTATTTCATCATTGGGTATTACTTCTTAATATATGGCTAGTTTAAATGTTCACTTAAAGAAAGTCTGCATTAATATTTATGCAATTGAGATGACATATATGCATATGACCCTCCTATTTTCTGATCTCTGTCACATTTTAATATCACAGTTAATCTACCTTTATAATATTTAATACAAGTATTCCTTTTTTTTATGGCCTTGGTCAGTTTTAATACCATGGGGATTAATTGTTCCTTTAAAGTTTAATAGCAGAGAAATTTCACCTTCTTTATATTATGAAGATTACCTATGTGATAACCTTCATCTCTCATTTTGTAGGTGGGTGGAAAGAGTGGGGGCATCTTTGACATCTTTTTCCAGTTGAGACCATGAGTACCAGTCTATTAAAATTCCACCAGGGAAAAAAATCATCCTCACAAACATTCTGCTGTTTTCCCTCTCTATGCCAAATTTACATTCTTACTCATCCATTACATTTTACTCTTTCTCCTTCATTCCCTCTCTCTCCTTTTCTCCCTTTCTCTCCTCTCTCTTCTCCTCACCTAGGCTAGTACATACAGTCTTTTCTCTAGAGATCCTGCAGAGTACAGCATGTCTTAAGAAACAGACCCTACAAGTAACTATCAAGTTTGTTTCCAGACCACAAGGCCGGTTGCAAGACAGCAAATGTAGAACTTGTCCTCATCTGCAACCTTCTACTAATCCTTGGCTTATCTTAAATTGCACCTTGGCTTATCTTAAATTACCTTATCTTATCTTATCTTAAATTGCACCAAGAAACTCATGGGAATGAAGGTGAGAAGATCGCTGAAGCCAGCACGGCCATCTCATACGGGAACAAGATAATGGGAAGCAAGCTCCCGAGCAGAATGATGAGAACAAGAAAGAAGTCTGTGCCCAGAGTCTGGATTCCCTGAAGTACTTACTTTGTTCAGCTAGCTCAGGGGTCCCGAACAAGCTGGATTGGTATCGACCCAGTGCTATTGGTTAAACAGTCCTTCCCACATCTGTGGAACCAGATCCAGGACTTACTCTGTGGTGAGGTGCCCCCACCATGGGCCAGATGAAGGCAAATTGAGCCAAATCGAATGCTGTGATCATAGGGAAACTTCATAACCTCCAGGCTCTTAGAATTAGGCCAAATTACTTGTCACTGAAAGGGACTTTAGTTCCAGAACAGGTGGACAGCAGATAAGCCTTCAAAGTCATCTGAATGTATCCCTGTAATGTCCCACAAACACTCCCCTGCTTTATGTTCTGGTTTTATGTGTTCTGTTCCCCATGTCAAGGACCTTCTCTCTTAAGAAGACTGGGGTCGGGGCGCCTGGGTGGCTCAGTCGGTTAAGCGGCCGACTTCGGCTCAGGTCATGATCTCGCGGTCCGGGAGTTCGGGCCCCACGTCGGGCTCTGTGCTGACAGCTCAGAGCCTGGAGCCTGTTTCAGGTTCTGTGTCTCCCTCTCTCTGACCCTCCCCCGTTCATGCTCTGTCTCTCTCTGTCTCAAAAATAAATAACCGTTAAAAAAAAAAAAAAAAAAAAAAGAAGACTGGGGTCAACTGGAACAATGACAGTGTTGGCAGATTTAAGTTGCACACATGGCCAGTTTGTTCGAATAAACCATATAAGTATTTACTTATATATCTCACCCATTTTCCTATCTTACAACTACTCGTTGTTTTTAGCTGTATTAATTTTTCTTTCCTCCTATTTTTAGGGTTGTCTAGTTAAATGACTGTAAGGTTTGTATGGTCCTTTACTGGGTTTGAAATGAAAACATGAGATAATTTGAATTTTCTTCTAAGGACATGCTGGACTGGACCGTCTGCATGTGATGGGCTGGAGGTGGCTCATGCTGACCTGTTACATTTCCAGGAATTCAGGAAGCCGCTGTTCAATGCTGTCATTATTAAAAATTAAATTATATAAACTTACAAAGTCATCCTGAAACCATAGTGACACATATCTAACCCTGCAATTCTCCTTTCCCCCTATTTTTCCACTACATATGACCTCTGCCTCTGAGGTTACTTATGACCATGACAGTGATGTCACACAGTGGTATCTACTGCAGGTCTGTCCCCATTTCTGTGTGTAGTGACCAAGCCGCAGCTTGGAATTGGCCACAGTGGGGGTATTCACACCACAGAGGTCAGCAAGACCTGCACACCAGGACTTAAACTGGTTGTTTTGTTGATTTTCTTCAGACTTAAGAAAATGTTGGGGAAAATGGTAACAATGCAGACTGACCATAAAAGAGTGCTGAGACTCTAGCGATTGCATTGTGATTAGTATGATACATTTCCATGCTTTTAGCTCCAGAATAACCTCATTTACGTCATTACATATGACAACCAAATGTCTGATCTGAACCTAAAACTATAATCACAATCTCTTGCTGTTGGTCATTTTTGGGAAAATACATACAGTTATGATAAAGGAAGATACCCAGATGTTAAAATGTACAGATTTGAAAACTTTAAAAAAAACAGTACAGATAGAAAAAGAGCAGTGCTTCCCAGGGATCAGGGGAAGGTATGGAGGGGAGAACAGGTGGATAACGGAGACTGGGGGGGAGGGTGAACAGATGGATAACAGGGACTGGGGGGGAAGGGGTTAACAGGTGGATAATGGGGACTTGGGGGGAGGGGTGAACAGGTGCATAACAGACTAGGGGGGAGGGGAGAACAGGTAGATTACAGGGGACTTGGGGGAGAGGGGTAAACAGGTGGATAATGGGCACTGGGGGGGTGAACAGATGGATTAACAGGGGCTGGGGGGAGGGGTGAACAGGTGGATAACGGGAGCTGGGGGAGGGGTGAATAGGTGGATAATGGGGACATGGGGAAGGGGTGAACAGGTGGATAATGGGAGCTGGGGGGAGGGGTCAATAGGTGGATAAAGGGGGCTGGGGGAGGGGTGAACAGGTGGGTAACATGGTCTTGGGGGGAAGGGTGAACAGATGCATAACAGGGACATGGGGGGAAGGGGTGAACAGGTAGGTGGATTACAGGGGACTCGGGGGCAGTGAGACTCTTCTCTATGGTACTGTCATGGCAGATATGTGACATTACATGTTTGGCAAAACCCATAAAAGTGAACAACTCTAAGAGTGAACCCTTCTATAAACTAACGACTTTAATTAACAAAAGTGTATAGGGGCGCCTGGCTGGCTCGGTTGGTTAAGCATCCGACTCTGGCTCAGGTCATGATCTCACAGTTTGTGGGTTCAAGCCCTGCGTTGGGCTCTGTGCTGACAGCTCAGAGCCTGGAGCCTGCTTCGAATTCTGTGTCTCCCCCTCTCTCTGCACTTCCCCCACTCATGCTCTGTCTCTCTCTCATTCAAAAATGAATAAACATCAAAAAAAGTATCAGTATTGGTTCTTCGATTATAACAAATGACTCACACTAATGTAAGATGTTAGCAATGGAGGTCGCTGACCAGAGGAGAAAAGGCAGATAGAGTAACTCTGTACTTTCTGCTCAAGTTTTCAGTAAACATAAAACTGCTAAGAACTAAAGCCTATTAATTTTTTAAAAAAAATTCATCCACAGAATGCAGAAAATGAAATGTTTATAATGGCAAAAAATTCAAGTGATGCCTTAATCAGTAAGTTGTTGAGAAAATTTAAATTAATGGCAGTTTGTTGCAATATGTGAAATACAACTTTGCACCAAACCAGCAGAAACTTCAGAAAGAGCAGTTTTCCGAAGCATGAACACAAAGAGGGTGTTTCACGTGGTTTGCAGACAAACCTACCTGAAGTGCGTCTGAGATGATTCAGAAGGGCTTCCTGTCCTCACTCGCTGCCTAGATGCCTCCTCATGCTTGAATTCTTTGTGTCTCATAACCTACTCTTGATTTGCAAAGAGCACATGAATTGCAAATAACCGAGACTTAATAAATTTATTAGAGGGCTTTGTTCTATGGCAGGGGGAAAAATCGGGCCACTGTGACTTCAATTTGAGGGTTTGAGGGCAGCACAAAGCGTGGCCGGTGCAACCCCCAACTTTGCTCTCATGGTGAACCCTGCCTTGGATGGGGAATGCTCACAATGGTCCGCATGGGGACGTGTTTACCTCCCCCCCATTGGAGACCCTGAGAACACTGCCGAGCGGGCGAAGCGGTCTCTAGGGCTGGGGTGCCAGCCCCAAGCATCCTAAGTGCACCCCCAGCTGCTGATAACTGAGCGGCTAGGGCCCCTGCTCTTGTGCTTTCCAGCAGGCACCAAAATGCTCCTTCAAGCCCATTAACTTTGAATGTGGTCCCCACCAACAAGGCTGCCCATTGTTAACCACAGCTGAATTCCGTGAAATGCTGGTTTTGAATGTCTTGAGTAAAAATTCTTCCCAAGCTGTGAAAAGTTGGCAAGAGCCTGATTAATGGGACTGGAGCTTAAACAATGCACCGTGTGGCTAAGTCATCGGGGAAGCTTGGAAAATGAAGAGCTTGAAACACAGACGTTAGCTAAGGCCAGTGACGCCGACCAAACCAAACAAAATAACGTTATCATCTGGGAAAAGAAATACACAGATTGGTTGCAAAGTGTTCTGGGATGATTTAAAGACGAAACGCTTAGCCATGTCCTCACATAAGGACCAAAAACAAACAAACAAACAAAAAAAAACCCGAAACAAAACAAAACAAAAATTAGAGTTATCATTCTCAGAATTCGAGCAGTTGGATCACTGGTTTTATTCAAAATTGGGAACAGGATTCCTGGTTCTGCCTGAGTTAAGCCTGCAGTGTATGTCTGTACAAGTCCTCAAACAGGGATATTTCCTAAAGGGATTTAGTGGATTTGCCCTGGACTTTTTAGAGTGGCCCCAATCTGTTCTGTCGTTTGGGTTCTATGTCTCTCTGAGACTCTGGGAATCTTTTCCAATGATTTATCTTCAAAGCTCCCCCAAACCTATTCTCAACTGAAGACCTTACTTCTGACGTCATTTGGAAGATAGGAAGCCACCAGCCTGGGACTCATGGGTCCACTCTAAGAATCTATATGACATTCTCTTTAACCTACTCTAGATCCAAGAAATACTTCTTGATTATAGAAAATAGGTACCAGGATAAGATGGCTCTCAAAAGTTCTATCATGTACCCTCTCAGGGTCCCTAAGTTAGTTATTTAGTCTCCCCAAGCCTCAGGAGTCATTAATAGTTCCTGTCGTACAGGGTTGTTTTGACAACTGAACTCTCTAACATAGGTGAGATGCTTACTAGCACAGTGCCTTCCTACATAAGTTCTTGGTAAAAGCCAACTCTAATATCACCGCTGATGTTAACACTGTCATATAAGAAAGTCAGATGACTACAGTCATTTTCTCATTTCCTTCTCACATCCATTAATCCCCTATACACATACATGTTTAAAAGAAAACATAGAAACCCATGGGTATCCCCAGAAATATTCTCCCATTTTCTCCACCTGATACAATATGCTCACAAAGTTATGTTCACTACATAGCACACACAGAATACTAACTACTTAGGGATGTCTGCTCTGTATCATGTGTCATACATTTAAAAAAATCATTGCAGAAAAATGAATATGTGAGTGCAATGCAACTCATTCATCCAGCAAATCTTTATTGAGCCTTCCATATATTAGCCTGGTATTATGCCAGTGATCAAAACAGATCAATTTGTTCTCACTGAGAAGTGGTTTCAGTGTGAAGGTATAAACAAAACTGTCTACCGTACGTGACACAGAACAGATCAGAGGAAGAGCTAGGGGATGTTGGCAGTGTGAAGGCATAATGACCTTGCACAGTCATGGAGGAAAGATGGGAAGATGAGAAGGCTGGGCTGGGACAGGTTTAAGGGGGCACTCACGTTTTCTTTACCTATTTTCATAATGTTTGACCTGGGGAATGCTGCATTACGCTTTGATTAAAAACTAACAGTGGAAAAAAGGAAATTAGATTTCTCCCCTGACACAAAATACGAAATGAAACATATATAAATAATATTAGCTGCAAAGAATGCCCATGTATTCGTCTGCTCTGAAGGTTACGTATTTTGGGCTCTCCTTGGCTTTGTGGAGCAATGAACAATTCTTTGACACTTGGTATTTTCCATCCTTGAGGTCTTGTCTGTCGTGCATATGGTCGAGGGTTAATAATGGAAAACAGAACAGGTGTGTATTCTTTCTCCTTGAGCCCATGATGCCCTCCCCACAAAAGGCTGAACCCCCACTCCTCCTCATCTCCAGTTTGGAACCAGTAGACAGGAGCTGCTGTTGCCCAAATGAGACAGCATGGTTTTGGAACCAGAGTCCAAAACCAGAGTCAGTCTTATTTAAGCAATAATGCAGGTGCATGATAAAAATACTTAGGAAAAATAAGCCCAAGGGCAGGGTCAATTTTTCTCCTCTTCCTCTTCCTCCTTTTTCTTTTCTGCCACCATAAGAGAAAAGATACAAACTCATGCCAGATTGACAAGACAGTGTTGGAAGGAGCGAGCCGATGAGGAGCCCATTCAGTTGACAAAAGAGGTCGCTGCCTTCTGACTCCCTCAGACCAGGGCAAGGGGGACAAGTGACAGAACCCCCATGTGAATCCAGGAATACTAGGGCAGAGGGGACACATGCTCACATGCTGGGGGCCGGGGACAAGGATCTGTAGGTCAGCTAGAGCTGTCCGGTATGCTCTAGGGGCAACAGAGAAGAAATGGCATATACAGGCAAAGACAAAGGCTGACTGTCCACCTTGTCTCCCGCAGACTCTGACAAAGCGAGAGCAGCCGAAACTCCAATTCCCGCAAATGATGTAGATTTTCACTGAGACAGAAGAATCCGGTATGAATAGTCCGATGCTGTGTGTGTGTGAGGTGGCATCGAATATCCTACTGCATCTCAGCGTAGGGCCAACGAGTGGCTGGGGATTGGAGACAAGAGAGGGATAAGCCAATGAGTAGAATGATGTCTTGCTTCAGCGCTATGACTATAAACAGCCTCAGATTTCAGATATCTCCTTGAAGAGGACAAAGAGAACAGGAAATGATTTAATTGGCTCGAAGTGAATGAGTTTACCTAGAATTTTGCTACAGGCTAATTGCCTGCCATCTGGCAAAATGAGGACTCAAATTTAGCTTACACAGGCTCACACACACACACACACACACAAAAATAGAAAAATATTTTTATACGGCTGGGAATTTGATCTAAAATACCAGACCCACTCACTCTTTTAAGGCCTTGGTCATATTACTGTTAATAATGGTAATCATATCACCAGCATTAGGAAGAAGAGAAAAACTAAAGAAATACTGGAGTCCTGGTTTTGATTAAAACAAGCAAAGCATCTGGTTAATTCGCAAAAGCGCTTACAAATTACCGAACAGGGCTTCCAGGAAGGGAAGGACGTTGGTAACGAGCTATGTGCTCTTACACTCCAGTCGACTTGGCCTGGCATCGTTTTCCACAACATGCAATTGCGTTGACCTGCCAAGGAGCCCTGCAGTAACAACTAACGGAAGTAGAGGGAGGGGTTATTGTAAAAGAGCCATTAGAAAGCTCCTCCCCCTCCTCTCTCAGGTTCTTTTCTTAGTCTTTAACCACACAGGTTACGTAGAGGAACAGAGATGCTAGAACGAGGTTAGTTAGGGTCAGATGCTGTTAGGATCGAGGGTTTCTTTGACTTTTAGAAATGGAAGGAAACTTGCATTGACCTTTTTCTCTTTCAATTTCTTTTTCAATTGGTTTTCTTCCCCCTTCCTTTCCTATATCAAACAGAAAGCCTAAGTCTACTCTAGCATTCTTGCCTCTATTTCAGAGCTTGGCACAGGAACTAATTCAGCCCACTGCCTGTTTTGGAAACACAGCTCTATTAGAACACAGCCTCATCCATTTATTTGCATACTGTCTATGTCCGCTCTCACACTACAGTGGCAGAGCTTAGTGACTGCACCAGAGACCATATAACATCATAAGTCATTTTTGCAAACCTCAACATATTTACCCTGTGGTCTTTTACAGAAAAATTTTGCCAACCTCTGGTCTCGACTGCAGTATGGGCTGACCTAAATTGAAGGGCGTTCTATGAAACCGCTGAGCAGTACCCTCAAAACTGACAAGGACATCCAACATAAGAGAAGTCTGAAAACCTGTCCCAGTCTAGAGGACTTCAAGGAGTCATGGCACCTAAATGCAAAGTGCTATCTTGGAACAGAAAAGGGCGTTAGGTAAAAAAGTAGGAAAATCTAGAAAAAGTTTGGACTTCAGTCAATAATGTATCAGTTTTTGGTTTATCAGTGGTGACCCACGTACTGTATTCATGTAAGGTATCAACAGTAGCCATGGGGGCACCTGGCCGGCTCAGATGGTGGAGCATGCAAGTCTTGATCTCGGGGTTATGAGTTCAAGCCCCACACTGGGTACAGAGATTACTTTTTAAAATCTTAAAAAAAAAAAAACAGTCATGAAATGAAGAACTCTGAATTATTTTGTAATGTGTCATTTAGATCTAAGGAGATCTAAATTATTTATTTATGCATTTAATAAACCCATCTTTAGCAGTATCTCTAATGACGGAAAGATCTTGTGTTAGTAACGATGTTTTTCAAACTCCTAGGCGACGAGTACATTGCACGAGCCCCCTCGGCTTCTTCAGCTAGAAGAAGGGAGGATGTGCCCAATGATCTATCAGGTCCCCGCCAACTGTTTTCTCGTGGGTTGACACAGAAGTTCGCATTAAAAGTTTCACCTTGGTTTGTTTGTCTTTATAAGACTTGAAGTCTTCCAGGATGAGTGCCTGCTGGGTGAGTCAACCTAACCATGAACCACAGCACGTGTCTCTGAGGTGAACTTCATTCCGTGTACACAGTCCATGTACACTGTGAAAATTTTAACTCCCTACATGGTGCTGAGAAATGCCTAATGGGGCTGAGGGAAATCAGGGCAAAGACCTTCTGACAGAAAGCAAGGGTTACTCTGCTGTTGCAGAGCAACAGGAAGTCAACGGCATAAAATCCAATGAGGGCCTTTCACAGAGAATCAATTCTATTAACAGAGGCTTTGGGTGATGTAGAGGCCGAGGAAAAGTCCAGTCTTCACGCTGCCTAACCACACCAACTATAATTAGGGCCATATTATTCCATACAGAAGCCACTCACCACGTGGGCCTATTTAGCACTTAGAAGTGTGGTACTTGCAAACTGAGAGGTGCTGTAAATGTAAAATACATTCTGATCTCACAGAATAAATATGAAAACATGGAATATAAAGGATCTCATTGTGCATAACAATTGTGTGTAGAACTTAGAGCATTTTAGATATACTGTGTTCAATGAAATATGTCACATTACGTTTGTGACATTTTACAATTACACAGCCACCTCCAATTTTGGCCCATATTGAAATTCTATTAGTCAAACATGATTTAGAAGAAGCGGAGAAATTTTCATGAACCGTTTCTTTTTCAAAGACTTCCAAGTGTAACATAGGAAATTTTACAGGACACCAAGCATTCGTCTACAGATGTTAGGGTAGGGCACCTGGGGGGCTCAGTCAGTTGGCCATCAGACTCTGGATTTTGGGTTAGATCATCATCTTGTGGTTCACGAGATCGAGTACCTTGCCGGGCTCTGTGCTGATAGCATAGAGCCTGTTTGGGATTCTCTCTCTCCCTCTCTCTCTGCCCCTCCCCCACTTGTGCTCGCGCACACGCTCGCTCTCTCAAAATAAATAAATAAACATGTTTTGAAAATAAAAAATAAATGGTAGGGTAATACAGATAATCTTTACATGACATTCTAAAGATTCCACAAAGATGTGGAAAAAACAAAGACTAGAACCACTGTTCACTTAAAAGGAAGCCAGCACTGTTTGAAACACCATTTTTCTAGGAATCCCCATCTTTACACCTTGCTGCACCAAACACGTGTGCAGGCTCCTGCAAGGGAATGCTGTGCTCACCCTGGACTGAACATCAACCTTGCGTTGCAGACTAGTGCACTTTCCCAACCGGTAACCGTACAGCCAGGTACAGTCTTACAACCCTAAGACTTCCCCCAAAGTGTAGGTAGCATAGGTCCCTGAAGCTAAGAGCCTGCAATAGACCAAGGCCTGACCCTGAGAGGGAACATTCTAGGCTTTCTGCAGGTAAATATAATGAGCTTCACCATGGTGATCAACCAGCCTGTGACCCCACACAAAACTGCTGGGCGGCTACACTGGAGCTTTGTACCACCTTCACCCATTGCGCGCCCGCGCTGTGACTCACGCCCACCCACTGCGTGTCTACCTTGTGACTCACGCCCCTCAGGCACCCCCAGGACACCCACACCTTCCCGTGCTCAGCGTCCGCGCTGAACTTCACAACTCACACACCTGCTAGACACAACGATGGAGCTGGCATCTATCTGGCCACAAACATGTGGTCTCCATGTGAAAAATGGCAGAGCGACCATGAAAATGAGATACTTTACCAATCTGTTATTATGATATATTCCAAAGAACAAGCTTGAGCATTGTGCCTTTCCAGTGAAACGCGTGATGTTGAGCTCTCAACTCTTCACTGTAAGACTGACGAGTTGCAGGAGTTGGGGGAGTTGGCCATTTTGCCAATTGTAAAGAAGTTAGTTAGTTGTTCTTGGCTCCCATATTTATTTACTCCAGCAAATAATGAGAAAAAATGCTGCTCAGATGAAACATTTGGCCTGTGCAGAGTTATGACTTGTCTGTCTTCTGTATGTTTTTATAATATGTTTTCACTTACATAATGGTTCCAATTATCTGCTAAGTGCCAAGGTCACACAAAGTTCATATTTTGGAAATACCTGTATAAATAGCGTGCTGTGAAATGACTTTCTTTTTCTTGGGATGGGGAATTGCGGGCAGAGAGGGGCCGATTCATGCTCCTACTGCATCATTTTATCAAATGAACTAGAGCATTAGCTTCAAGTGACCGACCTCAAGCTATGCCTCAGAGTCTTAATTGCTGAGAGAGATGAATACCTGATAAAAGACAGGTTAAAAGATTAATCCTAAAGATACCAAAGAATTCAGAGCACAGTAAACCTAATCCTGAATATGGCACTGACATCGTTTTACCATACTCTGTAGACAAGGGGCATACTTGACTGTTGGTATCATGTATATGCCGACAACCAGCCATATTCCCCACCCTTGCCTTTTTGGTCTATATCACGAACGCACTGTCTCCTGCAGACACGAGAGTTTCATTATTACTCGGTGGCTTACATGGTCAACCACCTGGTTCCACCATTTCTGAGATCCCAACATGTTTTTTTTTTTTTTTCCTAGTAATTTGACTACACAGCTCCTTCACCGGAAAATCTATTTCAAATGCACTTTTTAAACAATTACCTTTTGTTCCTTAATACCCTCCTCACAGCCCCTGGGCCATCTGAAGGCTCTGGAGATACCACTCGTTGAAGAAACCACCATTCACATGTGGGAAGATTCGATGGAACCAGGTTTTGCAGGGTGCCAAGGTGAATTAATATGCTAAAGACCATTATTCCGAGAGCAGAGAATGCCACTCAAAATGCCATTCAGACCCTAGCTTTCCACCTGTGTCTATTTAGAAGTCACATCTCAGAGGAGAAGAAGCAGGGTGGAAAACCTCCGTGGGTAGAACCCTAGTTGAATCATCACGGGAACCACTCCCCGGAAGAACCAGTATTAATATTCTCTCCTCCACTTTCTATAACACACAGCCTTGTGAACACAGCTCACAACTCTGTACTGTACACTTCAAAATCGCTGAGAGAGTGAATGTCAAAACTCTTAGTACAGTACGGAAAAGGAATGACAGGACAGGGTGGAGGTGTTAGCTGAGCTACAATTACCGGACAGCAACATGTAAGTGCATGCAATCGACGATGCTGCACACTGTGAACATACAATGCTGTATGTCGATTAGATCTCAGGAAAGCTGGGGAAGAGTATTACGAAGTGCTCCCCAACCCCAGACCTTGACTCATTCATTCTTCTGCCTGCACTGGCTCTTTCAGATCTCCTCTTTCCTTTAGGTCCTGTGAAGGCTCAATTATCTGTCTCCAAGCAGTGTGTCCTTGCTCTGGATTACAACGTATTCAGAACACCCCTGATCTGGCAAGTGTTACATGCCATCTGTATCGCCATTTCTTTTGTAATGTGCACACACACTGCATCTCTGTCCCCACGCGTTCTCCTTAAGACCAGAAAATGCGTTCTATTGGTATTTTATCACCCCCGCCCAGGAACATGCAAAGCAAGATGCCCAATTCAGCTCAACAGGAAAATCATAGGGACCACGTATTGCAAATGGAGTTTCAGAGGTTAGTGACATGACTATGCCTTTCCACTCCTTCACAACCCTCATGGATGACCACCAAGGCTCCATCTACCAGAATCTCGGAAATGCACAAGTCCTTTCCTTGTAGCTCCACATTCAGTGCCTTCAATGACACCGGTTATGTTTCTTCAGCCATTTGTTATGTGTCCCTACTTATTACGTTTATGGCTCTGATGAGTCACGTCTACAACAAACCCTGTAATGTAGACCCCTGAGAACTTAACTCTAATACTACAGGACCTATACACCATACACTCTTGATGTCTCAGGAAGCATCTGCAGCTACCCCACTGTCTATTCCTAAATTTCTCTCTGCAGGACAGAGATGTTCCTCTCTTCCCTGGATATTCATCCCAGAAAAATACACGAGGAATTTTCAGGAAACATGAGGTAAGCATTAAAACTTTTTTCTCAAGGTGACTAAACATAAACATAATAATCATGCTTTGAGAAAGATTTGAAAATACATAGCGACATTTTACCTTTAAGTTCAATTTTGCTCCTAATTAGCTGTGAGATTAAATCTAGAGCAAATAACTCTGTAAGCACCTGAGTAGACATTTTTACTTGATTTTAAGAGTTTGAAGTAAACCAATTTTGGTCTCTGGTGATTAGGGTAAGGGCACTGAAATTCGTGCCTGCTCCTTTTGTGTTTCTAGAAAATGATCCGTTTATAACATGTGCTGATAAAATCCTATATCCAGATAGAATAATTATGTGGTTATCCAGGGTTGCTTAAGAAAACAGTTAGGTTGTTTTAATACACATGTTAATAACTATATTAGTTAAGAATGGTGGACGTATTATATTTCCTTATGAACTAAAAATAATTCTCTAAGATTTCGCGCAAAGATATGTATCGGGCTCTTGAAGTAAAAATTCTTAATTTCGAATTATTGTAATCTGGCACTTTTGCAGAATCACAGTAATGTATTTTAATAAAGTAGAAACCCTAAAGGTTTTGTACTAACAAATAATTCCAAAATTAGTGAGGACATTCTACATGACGGCAGCTCACATGTATTAAAAATTATCCTTTCTGAAATGTCCTTATGCTTTTGTGATTCATGTGCCCAACGACATTGCTCCTGCTTTTGTGCATTCGAATGAGAGATACAGCAAATTATATCACAAAAGCAATCACATTACCACAATTACATTGTACGTGGAACAACAGTATTTTGACTAGGGAAGAAAAATAAGGTATCAGGGGTGTGTCACTGAGGCAAATAATTCAGCTGGTACCTCTGTCCACTCATCCTTGACTTCTCTGCAATCCTCACACTCCCCCAATTCCTTCTTGGTGTTCAATTCAATCCCCCCCTTGCTACGATCAGCCTGGGACTGCAAGGGAGGGAAACACATGTCCTGCCTCAGCCATGAGTCTCACTGGAAGAAGGACCTATAGGTATAGGCGAGGCTTTCATCGGAGGAGGGCCTCAGCGGCCAGAAGCTCCAGGGCACGCGACATCTGTACCACAGTCCACGACAAGGAAGGAAGGCGGCCCCCCTGCCCTTGAGAGCAATCAGTTCAGGAATATCATGCCAGCCTCCAGCCGAATGAGAGTAAGGGACTTGTGGAGGTGGTCTGAGGGAAGTGTCTTGGGTGTTCCTCACACGTGAAGGACCACACCGCCTTCCGCCTCTCCGACTGTACAAGCAGGAAGTTTTCAAGTGCTGCCCACGCTCTCGCTCCACCACGCACGCAAGGAGTGACTTCAAGAGTTTCCTCAACAAAAGTCCATGCTTTAAGGCATCTTCCAAAGAAACATTATCTTTTTCTGAGAACTACAAAACACCAAGACCAAATGAGTGGCAATTAGAAAATAACCGTATGTTTTCACCCCTATGTGAATCCTGAGAAACTTAACAGAAGACCATGGGGGAGGGGAAGGAAAAAAAAAAGTTAGAGAGGGAGGGAGCCAAATCGTAAGAGACTCTTGAAATCTGAGAACAGTCTGAGGGTTGATGGGGGGTGGGAGGGAAGGAGGGTGGGTGATGGGTATTGAGGAGGGCACCTGTTGCGATGAGCACTGGGTGTGTATGGAAACCAATTTGACAATAAATTTCATACTAAAAAATATATATATCCTAACGAGGATTCCTTTCATTCTTAATATGCTGCTCCGAGAGTGAGTTGCCAGCCGAACAGCTGAAGCCCTGGGATCGACACAGAACTGAATTCGTAATTCAGGCCCTCCCCCAGCCTTTCATGGCTCAAACACATCTCCCAAGTGTGAGCCCCGCACGCCACAATTTCAGATCCTGTCTGTGATATCCAGAGGGCTGAAGTGAATTAGCAATGGGGTGTTTCCTTGTAGGGTTCTCTGGTGTTGAGACATTAAGATTTGTATCGATATATCAAAAAAAATTTTTTTACGTTTATTTATTTTTGAGAGAGACAAAGTGTACATGGGAGGGGTAGAGAGCGAGGGAGAGAGAATCCCAAACAGGCTCTACACTGACATTTCGATGCGCGGCTCGAACTCGCAAAGTGTGAGATCATGACCTGAGCTGAAATCAAGGGTTGGATGCTTAACTGCCTGAGCCACGCACGTGCCCCGATATATCAAGAAATTTTGATAAATTTTCTCATTGTTAGATCATCTATAAGGTCTTAATTTCTTAGGTTTCCACTTAGCAATGTAGTCGACATAAATAAGTAAGTAGTTTTCCTATCGTGTGCTAACCTAAACCGTAAGTATCTCAAACGCTAATTAGACCCTTTGGGATTTTCATCTGAGTTCTTTTTTTGGTCACACCACATTCGAATTGCCCTTGTTAGTCTTCTCTCTATTTTGAGTGATCTTGGTGAGAACAGGAATTATTGCCTTCTTCCAACATAGCACTGAGTCTTGGTGAGAACAGGAATTACTGCTTTCTTCCAACACAGCACTGAGTTATGTCTTCTAATTTAAACACAATGACTTAATTACTTTGTTCAACTCTGTTCTCTGTTCTCTCTAGACACAGGGCAATGTGAAGGTGCCTGAAGGCCAATACAGAGTAAGACTGGGGTCAAATGTGTGAGTCTCCTCATCTATTAGGACCACATTAACTGTAAAGAAGTGGAACCCCACCCCAAAGCTTACTTGTAACCTGTCAGTTCATTTCCATGGGCACAATTACAAGATTGGAATCCCTTGATTTGATTGGGTTTCCCTTGAAAAGGCCCTCCCCGTTATTTTGTTCTTACCTCTGGTATTTCAACGCACGTTTTTCCTCTCATAGTGCTGACCTTTCTGTGTGCGTGCATTTTCTCACGCTGGACTGTTGTGCCCAACACCTAAATCAATTATAGCGGCATGAACCTCTGAGCATGAAATGACTTCTTGGAGCTACATTTCTCTCAGCCACCAGAAGAAATCCAGCCTCAAAAATGAGCTGCCACCAAGCAAAGCATTTTAAAAGGTTGAGGTATTTGACAAACACTACACGAAAATGTTCAATTAAAATTGGTCAAGTAACTGTAACAGAAAAATAGAAACTGTGGATTGCTAAATTAGATTAGTCCATAGACTCCTGGGCCATTACACCCTCTAGGGTGTCCTTGACAATGTTCTAAAACATCAAGTTTCACAATAAGGCAGAAATTTCCTGAAAATGGTCTTGACAGAGTATCAGAAGAGAAACTTCCTGACTTCAAAGGGCAAAAATCTGTCTTCTATTATTTGACATGATTTATAATCTCCTCCCCCACCTACTCTGTATCTTTATATAGCTAGTTTGTAGACAGTAGCTACACAGGGCAATTCCATTCTTATTTAAATGAGTTAACATTAAAAGAGTATGCTTATCTTGATAAGCACCAAAAAATATACAGAATTGCTGAATCATTATACAGTACACCTGAACTAATATAACACCGTATGCTAATTCTACTCCAATAAAAATATAAAGTAAAAACTAACAGAAAAAAAATAAAAACATCATGATCTATCAGAAGTTTTTAAATTAAAAAAAAAATAAATTTCTCAATCACCCTGGCCACATATCCATGGTCAAAACCCACATGTGGCTAGTGGCTACCATAGTGGACCGCACAGATAGAAAGTATCTCAATCATCACAGAAAGTTCTACTGAACAGAACTGCTACACAGGATGTTATCATATGTGAGGCTCATTCTCAAGCCTTGAGTTTCTGTTCTGTGGGGTGAGCCTTGGCTTGTCATCTACAAAGCCAGTGACCATGTTTGTACTGAGTGCAAATCCCCATCCGTCTATCAGAGCCAGGCAACGTCCCTCTTCAGTTGCACATCATTCAGGTTTCCTCTCGCTCACTCAATACCCACATGCCCCTCCAACTAGCACATCAGGCCCTTGAAGATGTTTCCAAGCCCTGTGCCTCCAACATTAGTCTCCCTTCCTCATCCCACACTTTCTGGGGTTCAAGCCTGATGAGACTGCTCACTGCTTCCCTACGTTTGAATCCCTGAATCCTTGTCCTGCTTGACCAACAGAAACTTTGCCTCCTACACTCTGTCTCTCTCTCAGCTTTTCACTCTGACCGGAGGATTTGTTTCTCGGGAGTCAGGGAGAACTTTCCCCTGAATGGGAACCCCTGAATCACTGCATAATTTCATTTTAGAACATGCCTCTTATTCCCCCTTGCATCTCAAAGGTTAGTAGACATGCCTCATAGGTCCAATTTCCTTAGGGCTTCTTGATGTCTGTGTGTCTCGTGCTTCAGCATCTTTCTACGCCTGACACGTGTTAGGCATTTGATCAGTGCATTTGGAATCAGATTCAATTGGAAGACCGAGATAACTCTTTGGAAACTTGTTTTGGTCTGCACAGAGTAAGCACAATAATTAAAACACACGTGCTTCACTGTACTGATCTGAAATGTTAACTTCATGTTCTCCTACAATTTCCACAGGACGACACTTAAAGAAGGAGGAATTTTAAAAAGGTGCCTACTATTATAATAATAATTATACTATTATAATTTTATAATTGGATGCCGTTCTGTCCTGATATGATAGATAGTATGGTATGTCGGAGTGCCCACTTTTTAACATCTCCCAATAAAGCGCTGCTTATCGAATTCGAGAATGCCTTGGTGTAAGGCTGATCGCGCTTTCTCTGCACGTCTGTTTCTCTCTTGCTATTTCCGTCTGTGCACACGCATCACACACGGCAGGAGCACACACACAGGCATGCCTTTCTCCTTCTCTGTCTGCTGTCTGTGCATCTCCGCTCTCCAGCTGATGCAGCCTCCCTCTGTTCTCATGCTTATACCATGGTCCTTGTTTTAGACGGCTCCTACTCTCCTCCGCTAATCCTCTTATTCTCGGGGCAGTTGCTTGCGCTGGCTGCCTGCCGCGTTTGATCCTGTCCCTTCATCTTCTGCTCTGATTCTCTCGCGTCTCTGAAGGCCCGTCCCGTCCCGCAGTGTCTTCTGTGAGCACAGTGCAGCCTCAGCACATGGCCCCACACAGCCCAGGCGGAGCCCCCGCTCAGGGAATTGTGTCCTTCTTGAGACATGCACCCGGGCTGTACATATGTGGGGAACACTGAACTCTTCTCTGCTGTTCCAGAGGTTAGATTTCAGCTGTAGGGGGTGGGGGGGACAAGAGCAAAGGTACACCTAGGTATAAATTCTGGAGGAGCCCCAGCATTCCAGCATAAAATTCTGGGAACTCTGAGAAGGGCAACAGATAAACCCCACGGAACCAGAGTGTGGCACTTTGAAACCTCCGGGTTAGTACGGTTGTTGAGACTTTCCGGGGTGCCTGCTGGTTTCGTCATTCTTACCCATATTTAAACAAAGTATATTGAGTTCTAACATACTTGACGACGATGAAAATGACTGATCCACATGTGGTCTAAACAGCTCTGCACCTCTGATGTTTAAGGCAGTGTGTGACAGAACTCACAGTGACTCACAACAGTGATACCCATTGATAAAAAGCATCCTTCCTACTATGCAAAGTAAGTTTTTCTTTGAATTCAAGCTGAGACACCCTTGCAAGGGAACACATGAATTAACTGATTGCGAGAATGATCTCTGGGCTGTAAATTGCCTTTGCCCTGCTCCAAGAGACACAGACCCTGAGAACAGACACAAGCACAGTCTGCTTTTAGCAATGTTGCAATCACCCCTGTGGAGTTACACAACCTAACAGAAGACAGCCATTGTAGAGGCCTTTACTTTTGATGCATCTTGTAGTAAAGAAACGTAGGACACAATCCATAGGAATCGTTGCTAACTTCTCAGCAGGAAGCCCCCAAATACATTTATAATGACATGGCAGAATGACACAGTTTCCTCCCTTGATGGATGTCCCCATTGTGTTTGGGTAGCCAGGTTTCCAAAAGAAGAAAATAATTGATATATCTGCCTTCAAGACCCCAGGTGGGGACAACAGCTTTTAGCACATACACACAAGTTTTTATTCTACAAGAACATGTTTTGAAAACAAATTTTATGGGACAGATCGCTTATTAAGGCTGTTTTGTTGGTGGAGGGAAAGAGACACAGCCAGAAAATCTGGTAAGTAAAGCTAATGATTGCTCTATAAATGGGTCTTGACCTTGTCACAAGGCCACTCACCCTGCACATAAGGATGGCTGAGACGTAACATATATTAACATGTTTCTGTCTCTCAAAAACAAATAAACATTCAAAAAAAAAAGGATCTGCTTAACTCAAAGTCCACCAATTGAAATGCTAATCTCATTCAAAAATACACTCAGAGAAACATGCAGAATAATTTTTGACTACCTATCCAGGCACCATGGCCCAGCCAATAAAATTAACTCTTACAACATCCCAAGTTGGTATTCTCTTTTGCGATTTAGACCAGTAAGACGTCTCCTCAATATTTACCTCCACCAAGTTTCAAAGATATCCCAAGGTCCCTATTTCCAGAGAGAATGAATAACCTTTCTCTTCGGACCACGTTCCTTCCACTACTCAATCACTCAACGCATGTCCATGGGTTATGCAAACCACAAGCCTGAGACACATTCCTGGGGACCCCCCTCACCAGCCTCTTCCCAACACCGAATTACAAAGTATCATTTTGTCTGGTCAATTTGAACTGCAAATCATGGGTCAGTGCCATCCAATCCTCACCCAACGGCACCCTCTCACAGGCAGGCTTCCATCGTCTCCCGGCTACGTTCCCGTGCCGACTGCGGACTGCTCTGTCACTCTCTTCTCCCTTGTTCTTGAGGAATGGCCACAATTCTCACTTCTTCCCAGAAAGCCATGCAGCAGACTTCCTCCTTTCTGTTCTCTCCACATTTATCATGTGCTTCCTCTCCCTGGTAATGCCCCGACCCACCCCATCCTGTAAATTCCAACTGCAGAACCAGTCTCTCAGTTCCCCAACCTTCCCAGCACCTCATCCTTCAGGAGTGCCCCCTGGGGAACTCACACCAACTTGGCCCACGCTCTGTTCCCCCCAGGCCTGAGGGAAAAACATCAATCCATCAGGGATACGTCTCCTGTACCCCCGAACCAGACGGGTCTTCCAACAGAATGTGTCACATTTTCAATGACGTATCTTCTGTGATTATTTGGTATCTGACTATCCACGAACCTGCAGATTCCTTAAGTAGAGGGGTTTTATGGAGGTGGGACTTGAGTTTCATTCAAATAGTAAATACACTGAAAATGTTTGCTTACGGAGTGATTTTTGTTTTTTGTGGTTTTCATCTCATTAAAAAAATTTTTCCCCTGTGGGGCACTGTAACCAAGAATAACACTTTTCCATTCTGTCACTAATTTTTAAAAAAACTTTTTAAGTGCTTATTCATTTTTCAGAGACAGAAACAGACCATGAGTGGGGGAAGGGCAGAGAGAGGGACACACAGATTCCGAAGCAGGCTCCAGGCTCTTAGCTGTCAGCACAGACAGCTGACAGCTCAGAGCCCAACGCAGGGCTCAGACTCATGAACTGTGAGATCATGACCTAGGCCGAAGTTGGACACTTAACCGAATGAGCCACCCAGGCGCCCCATGTCACTGACTTTCTTAAAGTTTATTTTATTTATTGAGAGAGAGAGACAGAGAGAGAGAGAAAGAGAGAGAGAGAGAGAGAGAGAGAGAGAGAGAGAGAGAGAGAAAACCCCAGGAAGGTTCTGTACCACCTGATGTGGGGGCTCGAAATTACAAACCATGAGATCATGACCTGAGCCAAAATCAAGAGTCAGATGCTTAACTGACTAAGCCACCGAGGTGTCCCATCACTGATTTTTTATTCCTCCTGTGTCACCATTTCCACAAATAAAATTGAACACGGATTTGAGAGAAGGGGGAATTTGCTGTGTTTTCACAATGAGTAGGAAAAAAAAAATCCTTTCATTCATATGAACGTAGGCCTTCCATGTCTAACCCAGGCATTTTGCTAACTCCTACTATTGTACCTTCCTCGGTAATTCTAAGTGGCTATTGTGTCGCCCCTGCCACCCCTTTCCTGATAAAGAGATCAGGATGACTAGCAAAAAGCAATTATTCAATGCCCATAACAATTCGAATATGTGAGAAGCGTCATTTAAAGATTCAGTCAACGAGGGGCCCCTGGTGGGCTCAGTCACTGCAGCACAAACTGCTGATGCGGGGTTGTGAGTTCAAGCCCCATGTTGGGTGTAGAGATTACTTAAAAAAATAACATTTTAGAGACTCAGTCAAGGATTCAGTGTTACGCACTCAAGCATAACTTGGAGATTGTCTACACTTTCTTTTAAACAGCAACGACAAAAAAAAAACAAACAATAAGATAGCTCATGAGCCCATTTTCATCTTTTCCAACACTTTCCCTACACATATCTCCATGACGGGGCTTCAATGCTGACTTCTAAATGAGTCAACCGATTCACCAGACTCACCTTTAGAACTTTGGCAGGAATATGCTTTCAAAATGAGAAAATACCATATAAGGAATTTGTCTGTGGCGTCCTCAGAGCATCAGACTCTCTCCTCCACCAGCCTGTTCTCTCTTTATGGGGTTTTCTACAAACTCAGCAGCATTTCGGTTGCAGAACAAGCAACTGGGACTGTCACAACAGCTCACTTCCATTTCGCTTGGCAGAGTGGGCCATATTCCCAAGGCTGCCTGGTGCTCCCTAACGCTAGGTATTGTGTAAGACACCTGCCACCACATACATGTACACGAGGCAAAGGTAGGAGCAGTTACATACTAAAATACAATTAGTATATCTAATAATCAGTACATCTTTATAGGTAGAAATTCTTTATAGCAAAGACTTCTTGAAAAACCATACCCAAGCACATGCATACCGGCACTGAACACATCCTTCAGATCGGAATAAAACCGAAGTATGGCCAACACAATTACACAATACCTTGTGATTTAAATTTTTAGAGATTTAACCCTCATCAGCCACTTTTAGGTAGAAAATGATACTGGCAACGTGCTTCCCACACAACATAGTAATCTGAAAAAACAGTTGTGCATAGTTTAATACAACTTTCCATTTACAGTGCTACCTATGTTAACACTATTTCTGTCCCTTCAAGTATTGTTGAAGGGTTAACCATTACAGGGGAAAACCATGACACCCAGTGGCCAAAGACTTTCAATGCTACGTAAATGTCTCTGTCCTCTGTGCTTTATCAAAGTCATAAATTTATCTACCTTAGCCAGGTGTCAATTTATTTACTGAATAAAATGCATAAACTGAAATAGGTAATGTGTTCGTGAATGATTTTGTATTTTCCAAACATGCATGAAAACTACCCTATTAAAATGGAAAATCATGAAAGCTAACGCTATATAGTTTGTGTGTTGATATATGGTACCTGCATCAACATAACTCTGGATATAGCTCTTAAATACCCATTTACAAAGAACCTCCTAATCTCCATTCACGATTAGAACTCTTGCTCTGGCACACTTCCCACCCCCCACCCCCCGCCCCACTGAGAAAACCCTCAGAGAAAGATGAAATGAATTGCTAACTTGATGAACCAATAATGGAGGTGAACCTTATGTATATATTAAGCAGAGTACTGCATAATAAAGAGGGAGCCTTTATGATGAGTGAATTTATTCGTACTTTCATTGCTTCCTTTCCCTACTCAATTTCATTTATTGGTATTTTTCTTCCTTGATTGTTTACTTTTGTAAACTTAGGGAGATATATAGTAGCAGTTAAGATAAAAGTTCTAATCAGGCTCCAATCTTTTCATATAATTGATATGTAACTTTCAGCCAAGTTCCCTAAGCTCCTGAAACTTTACTGTCTTTATCTGAAATATGGGATTAATTTTTTTTATTTAAAATATGGTAAAAATAGTACTCATCATGATGAGCAGTGAGTAACATACAGAATTGTTGAATCACAGCATTGTACACCTGAAACTAATAGGATACTGTGTGTAAACTATACTGGAGTTAACATAAAAGTCTTCAAAAATATGGTAAAATATGTCTCCCCTCTGTTGCAAAGATTACCTAATTCACGGATACATAACTATATAGCCTGTTAGCACAGGGTTTGCAGTTTGGTTTTTACTCGGTATTTACAGTTATTATTACCATACAACTTAATTTCTATCCAGTGGATAGACTCTCCATCTACTGAATAAAATTAGGGGAACTCTAGAAGTATCATTTCCCGAGTGTACCTTTCATTAATTTCTTCTCTTTCCATTTCAGAGCCCTTCTCCAGGAGATACGGCTGAAATGGCGACTCTGCGTGCCTTGAGTAAGGATATTTGAACATGTTTACTGTCTTCGTTCTTTAACTTATCTGGGCATGCTAACACTGAAAGTCAACAACAATTCCAAGATGTCAGTGGTCTTCTGGGCCAGAAAAACTGCCTTTAGTGACCTTGTCAACTTCAATCTTGGAACTGTTTTCAGCGAGTCTTTATGGCCCAGGAGGCCATGAAACAAATCCATTAATAAAAAAAAAAAAACTATTTTCTTCTAGAATACATTTTCTTACTTTGAAGTCCATCAATTTTTTCTTTGGTTTCTCCTTTGAAAACTGAGTAGGCAATACAACCCACTATCCCATTTTCCTGAGCTTTGTTTTTGCCACCCTGTAAGACAGGATGTTTGTGGTATTAAAGGTGGAGGTGTGGCACATCTTCCAAAGGACTGAACCCTGTCTCTCCCTGAACAACATGCAATACACACGGGATGGCCACAGAAAACACAAGTGTTAATGAACTGTCAATGATGCTCAAAGAAGTTAGACCAAATGGATCTCAGGAATGAGGGCAGCAGCTGGCCATTCTGAAAGAGGCCTTCAACCACCTCCATTTTGACCTCTAACTTCCTAATTAAAAACTTCTTTCCAGGTTATCTCTTAAATCAGGCAAAAGATCCTGAGAGCAAAGCACTGCCTCATGGGTACCGAAACTACCCCCTCAAGCAATAAGGACTGCCCTGAGCCAGCAAGACCGCAAGACCCCAAGACAGTGATGGACCTGACCTCACTGCCCACAGTGATGCACCTGACCTTCACTGCCCACCTGCAGGCACCCACTGACCTTGTCCCACATTTTCCTTATAGAAACTTGGAAGTATTGTCAGCACTTTGGAGACAGTCTTTGAGATGTTAGCCCGCTGTCTTCCAGTGTTGTCGTCACTGAAATAACTTTCTTGTTCCACCTCCCCTCTCTCTCTTAGGATCTGGTCAGTGGCGAGTGGCTGAACTTGTCTGTTGGGATCCCTGGGGGCTAGGTGCTCTTGTACCTCTGTGCCTCAGCTATGCTTCTATGCTCCATACAGAAGGGGTGACCTATGTGTGGCAAATCCTGAGAAGAAGTCACCTGTGTCACCACACTGAGTGTTCCTTCTCAACCACAAGCTGTTTCAGGGACTTTGTTTATTTTGAGAGAGAAACAGCACAAGTGGGGGAGGGGCAGAGAGAGAGAGAGAAAGAGAGACGGAGGGAGGGAGGGAGGGAGAGAGGGAAGGAGGGAGAGGGAGAGAATCCCACTGCACTGGCAGTGCAGAGCCCAATGCCAGGCTCGAACCCACGGAGCTGTGAGATCATGACCCGAGCCAAAACCAAGAGTCAGATGCTTAACCAACTGAGCCACGGAGGCGTCCCTGTTTCAGGGACTTTTGAACCACACTGGGAGGTCAGGAATGGAAGCCTTTGCTAAGAAATGGAAGTAACTCCTAAATTTCTGTTTACTGTATAGTGCCACATATAAATAAAACTAGGCAGGGGGTTAGTGTTCTGAAACATCAACTTTCTTTTTATATACCATGTACCCTCAGTATCTGTCCAGGGAAAAACAAGCGTCAGATACTTTGAGAGAGGTGAAGTGGAACAGTAGTAATTAAAGAGCCAAAGACAGACCAATCAAGAGTGGACTCCACAGTTTATCATGTCTTCATAAGCGACTTAAACACAGCTGTTGTGTGGCTGTGATACTGTCATTTACAATTAGAAATATATATTTGGTCTCTGTCCATGGTCCCTGGCACAACACAGCTGCGAACACTCTTGCAACTTCCTCTCTAAGAGCAAAAAGGCATCTTGGTTACAGAACTTAACTTTGTTTAAGTTCCTGAAATAGCTCCAGGGGTACAAAGGCGAAATGAGTGCTCCTGTTATTTGTGACAAGCCCCTTTCAACCGCACCTCAGTTCCTATGAATGAGGCGACCTTTTGCAAGGCACGTAAGGATGGGGGCAGCTTAGCAGGAGGAAGCAACCGTGTGCTGAGAGGGTGGGAACATTCAGTCCCAACTGTGACTCCCGGGGAGGGGAGAGGGGCTCAGATCCACTCCATCACTAATGACCAATGACTTAATCAATCTTGTCCATTGAGTAAAACTTCCATCCAAATCCTGAATTACAGGGTCTGGGGATCTTCGGGTTGATGAACATTGTTGGTGCTACGATGCCATGGAAGCCCCAGCCACTCCCCACATGCCTCAACCTACTTATCTCCTGCGTCTCACTGCTCCTGAGTATATCCTGTTATAGTAAACCAGTGATCCAGTAAATAAAATGTCTTCCTGAATTCTGTGAGCTGCTCTAGCAAATTAATGAAAACTTAGGAGGGGGAATCTTTGATTTATAGACAGATGGCCATTAACACAGGTGGCAATCTGGATGTCAGATTAGCATCTGAAGGGTGGGGAAGGGCTGACTTGTGGGACACAATTTACCCTGTGGACCTGACCCAATCTCCAGGTGGACTGGGTCACACTGGGTGGAACTGTAGGATACTCAACTGGTGTCACAGGATTGCCTGGTGTGTGGAGAACCCACACACATTTGGAGTGCAAAGTGTCCTCTAAGTAGCAAATATGCAGAAAAACAGAAAGAGGATCTTTCCTTAACAGAGAAAAAAAATAATTTTAAGATGTTTATTTCATAATTTATGTAATTATTAATAGCCATAACTCATTTTTATGCATCACAAATAAATATTTAGCTTTTTTTCCTAACCAAGCCCATCAGTCCCTTTGTGGTAAATTTTAAAAAAGGTTTGTGAGGATGACATTCATTTAAATTTATAAAATGAGTTGTTATTACTTATACAAGAGAGACACTCTTTCCTTGCATTGGTTATAATTAAGTCTGGTTATGTTTCAACCTCACCTTTCCTCTCCCACAGCAACGGTAGCCTTCCAGGCGAGAGCATCTTTGGTTTTCTAATAACAAGGTCAGTTGGTACGTTCATGACTGTTTGGGGGCTTGGCAGATTCATTTCTGTGTTCTAAAGAAATCTCTGTCACACTGTGTCACTCCATAATTTAAGGCTGCTACAATTATTGCAGAGATTTCTCAGTGTCTGTGTGACATTTCTCTTGGCCAGTAGCTTTTAGGGGTTTCACAATCTCTTTCTTGCTTTTATACATATAGATGTAATTCTGCTATTTAAAGTGGTGTCCTACCTCACTCAATGCCTAGAGCATGCCGGTTTAATTCACATTTCTATGGTGATTAATCTGTGTACACTATACTGTAGTTTTAAAGTTGAACCTAGCTTTGTAGGATGCAGAAAGGTGCTAAATATGTGTGATAGATGAGATATTAATTTTTTTAAGTAAACTCTACACCCAATGTGGGGTCGCACACATGACTCCCAGATCAAGAGTCACGTGCTCTAAGGACTGAGCCAGCCCAGTGCACCTGAGATGCTATCTTAAAAAGTTTATGCAAATGTAACAATATTTAACCTATCTAGCAAATGGCTCATATGCTTTGGGCCATCAATTCCTTTGAAAATGAAAGCTATGCGCTCTCTTAATAAATAATAACACACACAGGTAGTCACATAAACATATACACCTGTACGCATGTGTGAGTGTGCACCCACACACACACACACAATAATTTAGAGTGTGCCTAGGTGCAGTCCAGAGATGCATCTCACTTTGTTCGACTATGTCACATTTAAAAAGAAGTGTATGCCCTTAATTGTATATATTGGATGCAGTTGCATTCTGTATACTTATAATACTGTTATGCATGGATCTTGCTTAAAGTCAAGCAAATGGATTTATGTACACATACACAATTTGCTCCTATACATATAAATATATAGAAATATAGAACTACAGGTATATAAATATCAATACATAAGTATAACAGGGCAACTTATTTTTATACATAATTTGTATACGTATAGTATATGGAACAATTTAAAGACTGCATATTTATTTAACGAATTATTTTTATTCTAACATACAATAATGATGTTGTAATCAGAAATTAAAATTTATATGTCAAATTCTATGACGTGTGAGATTTTGTTCAAAATCATCTATTCTAGGGTGGGGGGAATGGCTAGGAGTTCCAATGATGCCAAACTGGCCATGAATTCATCACGGTGGCAGCAGAGAATTGGTAGGTGAAGCTGGTTTTATTCCTGTCTCCCAGGAAGCCTTCACCTCCATGAATCCTGTCCCCAATTCCAGAGACCAACACCATAGGCAGATAAGCACTTTCACTGGCTTCTTCCACATCCCTCCTTTGTATGACTTTACAAAAAGCACAAACGCACAGGTGCATTTCCCCTCACTTACACAGTAAATAGAGCATGCACACGGATATGCAACTTCCTTTTTTCCACATGACATCGTGTCACGGACAATGTTTCTTCTCCTGACACTGTAGTGGCATTCTCATCGCCAGAGTACGGAAACTTTACCTAATCCTTTCTCTACTGAGACAGGCTTAGGTTGTGGGGAATCCTTCCCTCTTACCATGTCGACCACAAATGAAATTGTGCAAATGCCCTATTGCACACACACACAAGCACAACTGTAGAAATTCCAAAAATGAAATGGCTTGGCCAAGAATCACGATCAAATCGTCAACATACTTAATATTGGTAGAGAGTGCTATATAGTTCTCCTCGGGAGTTGTGCCAGTCTGTACTTACACTAGGACTGTGGGAGAGTTATTTGCAATAATGTAAATTAACAGAACTCGGTTAAATGTACTAGAATTAAAAATTTTAAAAAAGAAAGTCATTTGCGGTATCTGAATTCTGCAGATACTCTGCTCCACTTCCTGGGGCTGGAAGCCACATGTCATGTGATGACGTCATCCTCTGGGATGTTCCCTGCTGAAGCAATTCCTTCCCTGACACGTTCTCTGGGAGGGGCGAGTAGGGCGCATGCGCCCCTAGAGAGCGTGGGCTGTCGTCTTCTCTACCCCTGCAGGGGCGCCTCATGTTCTTCCCTTCCAGCTCCGGCTTACCTCCTTCCTCTCACCTGTGCTGTATCCTTTGCCTAACCAGGAGGAGGCTCTCGCAGGCCTGTTACATAAGTGGTGAAGAAATAGTTGAGGTCTCTATGGGTTACATAATCTCTACGTCAATTTTTTTAATGTTTTTATTTTATTTTTGAGACAGACAGAGAGAGAGACAGAGAGAATGAGTGGGGAGGGGCAGAGAGAGAGAGGGAGACACAGAATACAAAACAGGCTCCAGGCTCTGAGCTGTGAGCACAGACCCCGACATGGGGGCTTGAACTCGCGGACTGAGAGATCGCGACCTGAACCGAAGTCGGACGCCCAACCGACTGAGCAACTCAGGAGCCCCGCTAGATCAATTTCAAAATGCAAAAAAATTAAAAAAATAATAACTGGCAAGGAAGAAATAAAAAGTATAAAAATAACTATAACATAGTCAAATTCAGGAAAAAAAGCAGTTAAAAATGATCCAAAATTAGCATTTTTCAAATTTTGGATGCAACAGGAATGAAACTAGTACCTTTCTTTTTTTTTTTTTTTTTTTTTTTTTTTTTTTTTTTTGCTTTAGTGCCTACGGAAACTTCATTATAACCAAACAGGCTTTTAGAACAATTTTGTTTTAAAAAAGTATACAACATAAAATGAATATACTAACCAAGAGAAAAAATACATATATCCAGCATAAATTAATATATGCCTGCTTCCACATATGGACAAAGGGCAATCATACCCCATCATTTTGCAGCAGTTACATGGGGCTGTTTTGTTAAAGTACATTACAATTAATGTTCCTGAAAAAAAAGAATTTTTCCTAAATTCAGGTACTGCTCCATTGGTCGATTCATTGATTCACTAATTCATTCACTCAATATCACCGCAGATATTTATAGTGGTTCTCTAGTTAGTAAAAGATTATGTTTGGGCTATAAGCTATCCAAAATCTATTTTGTAATAATCCTGGACTTGGTAAATTTAGAGGAGAGTAGAAAATGATTTTCTATCATCAATAAATTATGTAATTGCACTTAAAAACAATCCCATTTAGGGGTGCCTGGGTAGCTCAGTGGGTTAAGTGTCTGACTTCAGCTCAGGTCACGATCTCGCAGTTCGTGAGTTCGAGCCCTGCATCGGGCTCTGTGCTGACAGCTCGGAGCCTGGAGCCTGCTTCAGATTCTGTGTCTCCCTCTCTCTCTGCCCCTCCCCGCTCACACTCTGTCTGTATTTTAAAAACAAACATTAAAAAAATTTAAAAATAAAATCCCATTTACAATTGCACCAAAAGTAATAAAATATCTAGAAACAAACCTAACTAAGGAAGTGAAAGAGCTGTACTCTGAAAACTATAAAACACTGATTAAAGACACTGAAGATGACACAGGCAAATGGGAAAACATTCCATGCTCATGGACTGGAAGAACAATATTGTTAAAATGTCCACCAACCAAAGCAATCTACACACTTACTATAATCACTATCAAAGTTCAACAGCATTTTTCACAGAACTACAACAATCTTGAAATTTGTAGGGAATCACAGATGACCTTGAATAGTCAAAACAATCTTGAAAAAGCTAAGCAAAGCTGGAAGTATGACAATATCCCAGATTTCAAGCTATACTACAAACATGTAGTAATCAAAATACTATGGTACTGGCACAAAACTAGGCACACAAATCAAGAGAACAGAATAGAGAGCCTAGAAATAAACATATAATTATATGGTCAATTCATCTGCAATAAAGCAGGGAAGATGGGAAGAAGTCTTATCAACAAATGGTGCTGGGAGAACTGGACAGCTACAAGCAGAAGAATGAAACTGGACCACTGTTTTACATCATACACAAAAATACACTCAAAATGGATTAGGAACCTAAACATGAGACCCGAAACTATAAAAATCCTAGAACAGACCACAGGTATAATTTCTCTGACATCAGCCAGAAGAACATTTTTCTAGATACGTCTCCTGAGGCAAAGGAAACAAAAGCAAAAGCAAAAAAAAAAAAAAAAAAAAAAAAAAAAAAAAAAAAAAAAAAAAAAAATTA
>NC_064817.1:4652698-4693636 GCF_023721935.1 Panthera uncia | reverse complement strand
TAAAAAAAAAAAAAAACTATTACAACTACCTCAAAATAAAAAGCTTCTACACAGCAACAGAAATAAAATTAAAAGACAATTTACTAAATGGGAGATATTTGCAAATGGCATGTCCGATAAAGAGGCTGTATCCAAAACATATAAAAATTCATCCACCTCAACACCAAAAAACAAATAATCCAATTAAAAATGGGCAGAAGACATGAACAGACATTTTCTCCAAAGACGTACAGATGACCAGCAGACACAGGAAAAGATGCTCAATGTCACTCATCACCAAGGAAATACAAATTAAGAGATATCACCTCACACATGTCAGAATGGCTAAAATCAGAAACACAACAAGTGTTGGTGAGGATGTGGATGAAAAGGAACACTCTTGCACTGTTGGTGGAAATGCAAACTGGTGCAGCCACTGTGGAACAGTATGGAGGTTATTCAAAAAATTAAAAATAGAATTACCATGTGATAAAGTTAATTCTGCTACTGGATATTTACCCGAAGAATATGAAAACACTAATTCAAAAGGATATATGCACCCCTATGTTTATAGCAGCATTATTTACAACAGCCAAATTATGGAAGCTGCCCAAGTATCTATCAGTAGATGAATAAAGATGTTGTATATATTTACACAATGGAGTATTACTCAGCCATGAAAAAGAATGAAATCTTGCCATTGGCAACAACATGGATGGAGACTGAGAGTATAATTCTAAGCAAAATAAGTCACAGAAAGACAAATACGTATTATTTCACTCATGTGGAATTTAAGAAACAAAACATAGGAACAAAGGGGGTTAAAAGAGACAAAGGAAGAAACAGACTTGTAACTACAGAGAACACACTGGGATTCTCAGAGGGGAGGTGGGTGGGGGATGGGTGAAATACGTAATGGGGACTAAGAGTACGCTCATCTTGAGGAACACTGAGTAATACACAGAATTGGTAAGTCATTATGCTGCACAGTGGAAACTAATATAACAGTGTATATTAACTGTGCGGGAATACAAGTCAGAACTAAATACAGCAGAAACTAATATAACAGTGTAGGTTAACTGTGCGGGAATACAAGTCAGAACTAAATACAGCGAAAACTAACATAACAGTGTACGTTAACTGTGCAGGAATACAACTCAGAACTAAGTACAGTGAACACTACAGTGTATGTTAACTGGGTGGGAATACAAGTTAGAACTAAATACACCGAAAACTAATGTAACAGTGTAGGTTAACCGTGCTGGAATAAAAGTCAGAATTAAAATTAAAAGAAAGACCTCCTATCAGCTTCAATTTTAAGATATGGAAGGGAATAGAAAACAGTTTACAATTACCATGTACTGTATACATATATATACAAGTATTTATAATATATTGCTAAAATTTACTCATGGTATATTATTAAATCATATTTATGGATCTAGAAAAAAGGAAATTCTATATATTGAGAACACTTCCTGGTATTAAAAATTTCTGGAAACCATGAATGTGATCTATTTACATTAGTATTTCTGTGACTGGCAAAACAGTATTAGAACTCAGAGGAGAATGGATGGGGACAGATAACTGGACCAGCTTGCCATGGCTGGAAAAGCAGATTCCATCAAACTCCATTCCAAATGTCTCCCAGCAAAGAACGCGAAACCACATGGAGTCACTTGGGTTTGGTTTTTGGACCTTTGTAGCAGCTGATGAGGTTTAGAAATAAGCACATTTACATCGATTGAAAAGGAAATCCACTGTGGCAACAATTCAAAGCATGGTGCTGCACGGGCAGTTGAAAGAACTGATTTACCAGAATACGCTCAACCATAAATTGGAAACAACATATATTAAAACCTAGGGCTGCAACATGAAAATACTATAAAACGAATCATGCAAAGCTCTATCACAGATTAAATATCTGACTGATACATTCTCTAATTCCAAACTGTTGGATACGAAGCATCTACATGATCAGGAACATCTATAACGGTAAACAGTTTTTGTCGACACAGCTTCCAAAGTCTGATTTCTCAAATGATCAAAGGCATTCATTTATTAGCTGTATGGTGAGGGCAGTGATATATATGAAGCCCTCCTATCTTAGAGGAGGTGTTAAAACTCATTTATTGCAATTCAACGGTTATGGCATGCAACAAATATGCCAAGATAAGTAATAAGATCTAAGGTCAGATTTTACTCCTTATGGGTTTGTAATGAATCCAAAAATAATATTAATGGTTTAAAATGAGTATTGTTCCCTAAATTAATTTTATCATAAGCATCCTTTTCTGTTTACACACAAAAGCCTTACAAGTTTAAATAATGAAAAATCATGTCCTCAATTTATACTCAGGAATAAACATACATGTGTCTTCACATATGTCTTCAATTTACAGAAAACAAGCCCAATTCATCTAAAATTTGTAAGGGAAGTTTTAAATAGGAGCCAGCAAACTGTAGCCCACTGACCAGACCCACTACATTTTTAAAGAAATTTGTACTGTTGGTGGGAATGCAAACTGGTGCAGCTGCTTGGGAAAACACTGTGCAGGTTCCTCAAAAAATTAAAAATAAAGCTACCCTTCGACCCAGCAATCAAACTACCAGGTATTTATCCAAAGGATACAAAAACCTGATTCATAGGGGCACATGCACCCCAATGTTTATAGCAGCGCTATCAACAATAGCCAAATTATGGAAAGAGCCCAAATGTCCATTGACTGATGAATGGATAAAGAAGATGTGGTGTGTAGATCTATACACATATACACAATGGAATATTACTTAGCAATCAAAAAGAATGAAGTCATGCCATTTGCAACAATGTGGAGAGAACTAGAATGTATTATGTTAAGTGAAATAAGTCAGAGAAAGACAAATATATGATTCCACTCATAGGTGGAATTTAAGAAACAAAAGAGATGAATATAGGGGAAGGGAAGGAAAAATAAGAGAAAAACAGAGAGGGGGCAAAGCCTTAAGAGACTCTTAAAAACAGAGAACAAGCTGAGGGTTGCTGGGGGTGGGGTGTTGGGTAGGCTAGATGCATGATGGGCATTAAGGAAGGCACCTGCTGAGATGAGCACTGGGTGTCATATGTAAGGATGAATCACTAGCTTCTACTCCAGAAACCATTATTAAACTATATGTTAACTAACTTGGACTTAAATAAAATAAAAATAATTTGAAAAATTAAAAATTAAAAGGAAAGAAACAAAGTCTTCCTGGAACACAGCCATATCTATTGTCTACGGCCATTATCAGGCTCATGCAGTAGATCTGAGTGGCTGAGATGGAAACCAAACTGCCCACAAAGTCAATAATATGTACTATCTGGCCCTGTGGAGAAAACCTGTGACCTCTGGTTCAGCTGTGGGTTTCACACCTGAACTTGAAACAGAATCCCCAGAGGTTTGTTAATATACAAATTTCTAGGACCCACTAGAGGATGGGGTTGTGTAGGTGTGGGATGGGGGCCTAAGAAGATGCTGTGAGTCTGAGGACCATACTTTGAGAAACCCACAGTGAAGACAAAAACATTGTTCTCCATAGCTAAATCAATTTCTTCTGCTAAAATGATACCACAAAATGGTACAATACATGTTGCTAAATTGGTGACCTCAGTTGCACCATTAATCTTAGCATGACCCATTGCAAATCATTATCAATAGCTCTGAAGTACCCACCTCCCTCCCTAGACTGATGAGGAATTCACATTATCACAGAGACTAAACAGCTTGTCCTGGAATGGACGCAAAGTCAATAGCAGCAGATGACTGTAGGCACAGATTTCATCAGCAATGACTGGGGTCTCCAGGTCACATGATGTTCCTACAGAAATTCTAGAATCACATGATGGGAAAAGAACCAGAGGTCACTTGTCAGCTGCCTTGCCTCTAAACCCCTAGAATATTAGAACTTCCCAGCTACTTACCGTCCTCCAACTACATAAAAACAGAAGAAAGCAACTTTCCGTGCACTTTCAAAATGGAAGCTCTCCACAAAACATAGGCACCATGTGCTTACAATTTTAAAATAAGTCGGTAAGGTTAAAATTAAAAATACAACTAGCCTATGACCCAACAATTGCACTACTAGGTATTTACCCAAGGGATACAGGTATGCTGTTTCGAAGGGATACATGCACCCCAATGTTTATAGCAGCACTATCAACAATAGCCAAAGTATGGAAAGAGCCCAAATGTCCATCGATGGATGAATGGATAAAGATGATGTGTGTACACACACACACACACACACACACACACACACACACATACATATACACACGATGGAGTATTACTCGGCAATCAAAAAGAATGAAATCTTACCATTTGCAAGTACGTGGATCAAACTAGAGGGTATTAGGCTAGGCGAAATTAGTCAGAGAAAGACAAATACCCTATGACTTCACTCATATGAGGAATTTAAGACACAGTAGAGATGAACACAAAGGAAGGGAAGCAAAAAAAATACAAAAACGGAGGGGGACAAAACAAGAGACTCTTAAATATGGAGAAGAGAGGGTTACAGAAGGGGTTGTGGGAGGAGGGATGGGCTAAATGGGTAAGGGGCATTAGGAATCTACTCCTGAAATCATTGTTGCACTATATGCTAACTAATTTGGATGTAAATTTAAAAAATAAATAAAACAAAATACAAAAATTTTTTTTTCATTAATTTAAATAAATAAATAAATAAATAATAAAATTCAGTAAGGTTAAAATTACCTTCAAGAATAAACTAACTCTCGGCAGTAAAGTAGTGGTGATTCTGTTTTCTGTGATTAGTTTCTGTTATTTAGAAAATGATTTTCAATGTTGGTGTTATCAACATTATCTATTATATTAGCAGTAAGGAGTTTTCAAAGACATGATATTGAATCAAGTATATTATGTAACAGCTTTGCAAACTGTGACAATATCAAAGGTCTTTTCTTGAATGTCACATCCAGTCAAAATACACGTTCAGTTTGAATTCCAAAGCCATCCAGATTACTTTAGTATCCTTCGAAAGTCTTGACATAAATGTCCCTTCAAAGAGATTCAAATTTGGTTATTATCTCTAAAAAGAAGAAGAAGAGGGAAAAAAAATAGAAGTTCTGAGGTCAAGTTCACAGCCAAAAAAACAATTGAGAGATTAAAAACGTCCTATGCATGTGAATGTTGAAGCCATCCGTTAATGAAGGACTTGGATTTTATCACATTCTACATGCAAAATGGTGTAACAAAGTTTATGAGAGAAAGAACCAGAGTTCCACTACTATCATTTTGCTTTAGCAATTCCATCTTGTCCCTATCACATGCCCTCTTCCTGATGACTGGCATGTTCCACAAGGGGAAATTCAGTGCGGATGAGAAAGAATGTGAAGATCTTCTGAATTACGATGCCATTCAAAGGCGCAATCAAGCATCCAACACATAATGAGGACACTGACCTTCAATGTAATACACCGATTTTCAAACATCCACAATTACTGTTCACATTACTTGTCAGCCAAAATAAATCTAATACCATGTATGAAGTCATACATCAGACCTTTAGAGGAATATGCAGATTCACATTTTACTTTGAGGGTCATCTGGAATCACACAAGCTCAAAAAATTAATTTACTGGGGCACCTGGGTAGCTCAGTTGGTTGAGTGTCCGACTCTGGATTTTGGCTTGGGTCATGGTCTCACAGTCATGGGATTGAGCCCCGCATCAGAGTCAATGCTAGGCATGGGTGAAGCCTGCTTGCTTGAGATTCCCTCCCACTCCCTCTCTGCCTCTCCCCTGCTTATATTCACTCTCTCTCTGTCAAAAAAAAAAAAAAAAGTATCTACTGTGATAAGGTGCTAGATTAAGTCAATTTCATTTCTTTTTAACACTGCTACATTCTGGGAATGCTGTACTGATAACAGTTCCAATATCTCAGTCTTATTACTTCTCCTCTCTGCCTACCAGCTGTTGAGTTCTCACCTTTCCCTGACTTCCCCTATGTTCATCAGACTGTGGCCCTTGTTGTGATGCCCATAGCATTCTTCCCTTCTCGTTTTCCATTTTTAAATTTGTCCTTACAGAATCCCAGTAAACAATTACGACTTGGGTGTTCTGACTACCTACCCCATGGGTGTCACCAAACACCAACTTCTCCAAATATTCCCAATCTTTCTGTCCTTGTCATCCATGGGATGGCTTCACCTGAGACATCTTAATATTAAATATTCCTCTCCCTCTCTGGCCACCAACACTCCTACCCCTCTAGCTGATGCACTCACTCAACAACTACCATCCCCAGTCCTGTAACCCCTCTATTGTCTCCATTATATTATCCACTATCTCCTATTTCTTTGGGTATCTAGCCAATGCATTTAACTACTCTGGTCCAGTTTTGCAAACATCTCCCATCAGAGCCCAACTCTGAGCTGATCCATGTGTCAAATGCTGGCTTATGTGTTCTGTGTTTGTTGTTTGTTTGGTTATCACAATTCTTGGGGATGTGTACCACCTTCAGTTTATGGATGAGAAAATGGACAAAGTACCTGTCTAACATGACATCAAAGATTCAAATCAGGCAGCCTGGCCCCAGGGCCCTTACTTCTTGACTAGGGTGCCATTTCTCTGCCTCAATAAAGAACACTAACACCTCTCTTTTGGTGAATCCATGAATGGAGGTGCAGGAGCCCTGCAAGCCATGTTTTCTGAACAGTGGAAGTGGCCCACATACCAAATTAAAACAACAATCAGAAAGAAAGATACAAAATATAAACACCGTAAATCCTTGTGATATTTGTCTTTGGTTCGAGGTTCTTGAAGACTTCTTACACTTCTTCCATTTTTTGGAATCTTTGGATGGGTGCTGTTTTTTTAAACCTTTGACCCAGTGACCAACAACTCCCTCATTCTCAGCCAAATTATGAACTTTTCTGTGAAGACTGAAACTACAAGTCCTCAATTGGAACTTTTTAGCATAAACTGACATTTTTGCCTGGGAAAAAGGGCAATCTTTTCTTCCTTATCTCCTACTGCAATTGCAGAAATGTTCTCCCCATTGTCTCCTTGTATTCCAGATCCCACCAAGTACTGCTTTCTCAGGGTGGGCACTCTATCCATTGTCTACTCTCCTTCCAGAGTTTTGTCCTTTCTCTCCAATGCTTCCTTTCTACCTACATTTTTTTTTAAAATTTTTTAACGTTTTATTTATTTTTGAGACAGGGAGAGACAGAGTATGAACAGGGGAGGGTCAGAGAGAGGGAGACACAGAATCTGAAACAGGCTCCAGGCTCTGAGCTGTCAGCACAGAGCCCGACGCGTGGCTCGAACTCACGGACCATGAGATCATGACCTGAGCCGAAGTCGGCCGCTTAGCCGACTGAGCCACCCAGGCACCCCTCTACCTACATTTAAATACACACATTTTTAACATGAACAGAATGAAATCTCTCCTTCAACTTCCAGCTGCTTCCTGAATTTCTCCGTGTTCTAGCTACGGTTCTCTGCATTTGCAATCCTCACTTTCTAGCCTCCCACCGAACTTTACCTTTAAACTGAAAGAAATCACAGCAAGAGAGAAAATGCTGAAGGGCATTTTTAAAACCGTTAGTAAACTTTTACTAGCTTTCGATTTACAGGAAAGTTGCAGGAATACTAGAGATACTGATACATAATTATTCAAGTCAAAACTTTATTTGATTTTCCTTAGTTTTCCCCCTAATGTTGGCTTCTTACTCCAGGATCCCAACCAGGATATCGCATTATGTTCAGTGGTCATGTCTTCGCAAGAAGTTGCTTTGTTAGACCGTGACAGTTTCTCAGACATTCCTTGTTTTTGATGACCTTCACAGCTTTGAGGGATGCGAGTTTGGTAATTTGTAGAATGTCTCTTAATTCTGGGTTTTCTAGTGTTTTCCTTATGATTTGACGGAGGTTATGAGTATGTGAGAGGAAGGTCACAGAGACAAAGTGACCTTCTCATTACATGATATCAAGGTTACCTGTCAACATGACATCACGGTTGATGGATGCTGACCTTGATCACTGGGTTTGTCAGGTTTCTCCACTGTAAAATCACTCATCTTGTTTTACTTCTGAGGAAAATTTAAATGTTAGAGTATATAAATAATCAGTGGATTTTGTGACACCTGTGTGCGTGTGCGTGTGCGTGTGTGCGTCTGAGAGCTGTCCTTTGTGAAAGTGAGGGAGTGCACCTGAGTTTGCATTGCGATGCTATGGCACAGGGAGAACATCACACAGAGAAACCCAAGCACTCTGAAAAAGAGGGAATTCGAGTGACCAACGAAACATAAGCATCTGGGACTGAACAAATATACTAGTATCCTACATTGAGTGTGGAATAATGAATTTAAGTGAACAAGGAATTATATTCTCTATTATTTGGGCATCAAACTAAGCTGCTATAATGCTGACACTAAAAACACAACAGTCCCTACAGGATAGATGTCAGGGTCTCTCTTCGGCAACAGCCCAGAGGTGGGTGAGTGGCCAAATGTTGGAAGGATGGCTTTGCCATCCTGACATCTGATCGGCCACCTGTAGGTTACAGTCAGATGCTCCATGCACTAACACTGTTAAGCCAATAGGAAGGAAGGAAGGAAGAATGGAAGGCATCTTTGTTACTCAAGGGTGCGAGGCAAAAGTTGTTTATGGCACTACCATTATATTCCCCTGGCCTGAACTTAGTGACGTGACCACAAACAAAGCTATGAAGCAGTGGGGGACATGTAAGGTGTACCTCGATGCTCATATGCTCGCGAAAACTTGGTTAGGTTTATATGAAGAAAGGTATCTAGAAAAGGGTAGATACTGGGAGAATAAATACAGGTCAAAAACGGGCCAGTGATTAACTATGTGATGCCACACTGTTATGCGTTCAAATGAAACAAATGGTATCTGGACCAAAGTTATAACTGAATCGGCATCTTTCTGCCATTATGAATCTACATCATTCTCCGAGTCCCACCCATCTGGCACACAGCTCAAACAAGTGAGTCAGATGGCATTGTGAGAGCAAACAGTGCACCTGAAACTTCTGCATTTTGGCAGACGCACTCATTTCTGCATTTCTCCCCAGAAATGCAATCTTCATTTTGTTTTAGAATTTTAATAGGGAAGCCAGTCATGTGGGCTTCCCCTGGATTCTTCCAAATATAACTATCTTCCCTCCAGGGATTATGAGGCCAAGGGTAGGCATTCTCCCATTTGCCACCTGATGCTGTTGCAACTCTGCAGTCAGGTCTTGGGAAAATGATGACAGGATGGGTTTCCAGACAGCAGGACTCACTGCCCCCAAATTCTATTTTTACCCAACTCTCAGAATCCTCCTCTCTGACTGAGGGAATCATTTGCATTTTCAAACCCAGGGGTTACCATCAGCTCAGAGGTAGTGTCTGCAAAACCAAAGATGCAGGATGGTCCCCTTTTGCAGTGTTCATACACCCAGGTCACGGGCCGGGAGTGCTTTGTGGGGAAGGCTAGAAGGAGGATTTGTAATTCACACATATGCCATCATGTCAGATGCCTGGTCTAAGTTGAATGACCTCCCCCTCACGCAAAGGTGTTGGGATTAACTGAGAGACTAAAGGTCCATTTGTGCTGAGCTGGCCTCTGTTCATCAGACTCAACTTGCTTTAGCAGCACATGTCAAACAGGATCACAGTAACATTTCTAAACTCTCCAACACAAAGAAGATGTGAAGAGGGTGAGATGGAGAAGAGGTAACAAGGGGACCTCATATGGGACCTGCCACCAACTAGAAATGCAGAAAATATATCCATCTTGTCCTTATACCAAGCTTTCATTACCATTTGTGCCTCTAAAGTACTGAGCAAAAGCAACCCGTTGATATCATAGGGAAAGGACTGAATTCAAGAATTGACAGTTGAGAGTAGCCTTATTAAATCTTCCACTGACAGGAGGTACATAAGCCTCAGCCTGCTACATTAAATATGGATACAGGCAGTGTCTCTCCAAAAACAAGAATATGCATTACCAACCACTCTCCATTCTCTGAGCATGTGGGAATAGTTTCTTACAGGGATTACAGGTTAAGTACCTGCATTCAATCAACCTGTTTTATCATTTACCCATCTAAATGACAGGGGAAAATATACAGGAAACCATGTTTATCATTTTCTAACAGGGACAAAATGCAATTAATGATAACCATTGCGATGCCCCAAATTCTTATTTACAAAATTAAAATTACAGCTAAAATACATTTTATAGTATAAGTTAGAAGAGTCTTAGATTCTAAATGAGTCTGAAATGAATATTTGCATCTTGGTAATTTGAAGAATTTATTGAGGCAATATTTGAGATATCTTGAAAAAGTTTCACCTTATTTTAACCTAATTACAAATAACTTGAGGGGCGCCTGGACGGCTCAGTCGCTTAAGTGGTTAAGCGTCTGACTCTTAGTTTCAGCTCAGGTCATGATCTCATAGTTTGAGCCCCACATCAGGCTCCATGCTGACAGCGTGAAGCCTGCTTGGGCTTGTCTCTCTCTCCCTCTCTCCCTCCCTGTCTCTCTGCACCTCCCCCACTTCTGCTCTCTCTCTCAAAATAAATAAAAAACTTAAAGAAATAAACAACATGATTTGCTTTCTTTCTTCTGTTAAAAGTTAATGGGCATGGTTTCGTTCTGTTAAATAGGAAACAATTTTTATTATGCAAACATCAAAATTATATTTCTTTACGCACGGCGGGCCAAGTATTTAAATGGGGTCATTGCCTCTCGCTACATAAGTTTCACACTGACAGATTCAAGGTTTTAGGTCTGCCCCAGCACTGACAGCGTTTCATTGCTATAGATCTGTACCATTTCAATTTCTGATTTTCTTTTCTTTCTAATCATCAAGTTCCAACAAAACAGCTACGTAAAAGCCATTTCAGTGTTCAAGGCTGATGGACTACATTGAATAATTCTGGCCAATGGGGCACTAAAATGATGAGTGGAGAGACCAAAGGCTTGGGGATGGTGTGCCTGGAAGTGCCGATGACTTCTGGAACGTAACGAACATAACTCAAGGAGACACAATGCACAGAGAAGCATTCACGACGTGTACAACAAGTGCAATGCCATATGACGTCACCATGGCGGGCGTGGAGAATGAAGAACACTTCTCCTGACACACCCTTGGGGCTCCTGCACCTGTCTGTGCCTCCCCCAACCGGGGGGCTGAAAGGCTTCTCCTTCTTCAGGTAACTGGACTTAGGTGCTACTCATGTGAAACCAAAGGTTTCCTCACCAGTATACAACTAACGTTCCAAGTTTAATTGCTCCCTTCCAGAGGACGTGGTTTCCTGTTCTGATTAAATGTTTGTTATCTATAAAAACTGACCTTGGCAAGAAATTAAGAAAGCTTTCCCTTCCTAGACTGGCATAATTAGGACAGAAACGATGGGAGTGTTTTGCATGAGTTTCATATTGGGTAAGACCAGGAAATTGACCACACTGAGAGTGGTTCGTATAAAATTCAATAATGGTTTTAATTATAACTCTTAAGCTGCTTCCAGAAATCAACATAAAACTAAGAAGGCAACATATATAATTTTCCTGCTTAAATCTTAATTAGAAAAAAATGCCCTACCACATTATTTTAGACACAGAAGAACCACAGGCTTCTTTTAACTTCTTGGCTTGCCTTGTTTTGACATCAAATTGCATGTAATTGTCTGTGCAAGTGTCTGCATGGGACTCCTATAAAGACAATTGAATTTAGTAATTGCCAGATATTTCTATTTTAATTGAATTTATCACCTAGTTTGAATGCACAGCCCCGGGACAGCAATGGAAGTAGCAGGAATAAAAAAATCAATGACTTTGCCATTTTCCAACTAAATAAATATGCTCCTGAGGCCTCCGGGGTGGGGGTGGGGGTCAGTGGGGCCTCTCCACAGTATTGATAAGCCAGAGCACATAGTGAATACAGTTTTCCCTTATTTCATACTTCCAACATCAGTACTTTTCTTTGCCTTCTCCTCTTCAAACCTATTTATGATATATTCTCTATAATTTTATTTTTCTTTCATTTTAATTATTCTGTCAGAATATGCATTTTAAATTGTTCCATTTTTAATACGGTTGTAAACTGAGACTCAAAGATTTTCTCTGCACACTTTTACAGTTGCGTATAGCAGCCACACTACACAGGCTCACAGCTTCTGTCTGGACTCTCATCCGTCCTCTGGCTTGAACGAGTAACAGGCCGGCACCTCCTCTGAGAGCACAACACTGAGCAAGGAGCTCACAAACTCCTCCAGGATTTCAAGGTCAGACGGAGCAGTAGACAGAATGTGCTGTCCCCCCGGCACCTTCGCTGGGACACTGGATAAATGGCCCCCGCTGGAAAAAGAGGTCACAGGACTGCTAACAGAATTGTAGGAGCTACAGCCTTTCTCAGTGGCAAGACTGGCCGTCCTCTGCTGCCTTACCCTTCATCCAAGCTACAACAGCCTTTCCCTGGCCCTTCCAGAGTTCAGTAGGCAGGGCAAGGACCCTTCTCTGCCTCTCCCCCACCAAAGATGTCCCCATCCTAATCCCCAGATGCTATGAATCTATTACCTTACAGAGCAAAATGGGCTTTGCTAATGTGATTATGTTAGGGACTTTGAGATGGGAGAGTACCCTGCATTATCCCTTTGGGCCAATGTTATCACAAGTGTCTTTACAAGTGAAAGAGGGGGGCCGGACGGGGTCAAAGAGAGAGATCTGAGGATGCAATGCTGCCAGCTTTGAAGAGGAAGAAAGGGTCAAAGGCAAAGAATGCAGGCTGCCTCCAGAAGCAGGAAGAGGACAGAAAACAGATTCTCCCCTAGAGCCTCCAGAAGGAACACAGCCTTGCCAACCCTATGATCTTAGCCCTGTATCATCTTTTAGGACGTCAGATCCCCAGAAGTGTATTGTTTTGAGCTACTAAGTTTGCAGTAATTTTTTACAATAGCAAAAAAAATTCCTCATACCCTGGGCAGCCTTTACGGCACAGTGACAGAGCTGAACACGTGGCTTTGCAAAGAAAGTCCTCTGTGATTTTAATTAATTAATGATGCCTCAAGTTTTCATTAGAAATTAAATTTCACTTAATGAGATGGTAAGCACGATTTGAGAAGAGACAGGAGTTTCGTTCATGTAAACACCATAATACAGGTTTTATAATCAGGTTTTATAACCATCTCTGTTTCTATTTCTTTGAGGAATTACCTCTCTGTCACCAAAGAATACATTTCTACTGCTAGTTCTCATTTGTCAACTCTACATAATGATGTCCTGCTACGATACATGAAATTTACTTACATTATAATCTCTCCCTTTTCCCCTTATCCCATTACTTTTTGATCATTTCGTCACCAAAGAGGCGTTCTCTGTTAGCTACTATTATCGGTAGAATTGTGCACCCGCAAAATTCATAGCTGGAGTCCTAAGCCCCATTACCTGACAATGTAACGTTTTTGGAGACTGGGTTGTTACGAAAGCAATCAAGTTAAAATGAAGTCATTAGGGTGGACCTCAATCTGATGTAATCGGGGTCCTTATAACAAGGGGAAATTTGCTCAGGACACAGATAAGCATAAAGGAAGGTGATGTGAAGGCACACAGAAACAATGCCATAGAAGGTGGAAGCAGGAACGAGAGTGATGTTTCTCCAGGCTGAATAATGCCAGACTGCCAGCAAGCCAACAGAAGCTAGGTGACAGCCGGGGAGCAGGATCCCCGTCACAGCCCTCAGAAGGAGCCCATCCTGCCACACTGTGATCCTGGACTTCTAGCCTCAAGACCCACAGGACAACAAATCTGTTTTTTTTTTTTTTTTTTTTTAACATTTATTTATTATTGAGAGACAGAGAGAGACAGAGTGTGAGCAGGGGAAGGGCAGAGAGAGAGAGAGGGAGACACCGAATCTGAAGCAGGCTCCAGGCTCTGAGCTGTCGGCACAGAGCCCGACGCGGGGCTCGAACTCACAGACCACGAGATCATGACCTGAGCCGAAGTCGGACGCTTAACCGACTGAGCCACCCAGGTGCACCACAAATCTCTTCTGTTTAAGCCACCCCAGTCTGTGGTACTTTAAGGCAGTCCTAGCAAAACAATCTGGTTACCTTTATGATCTGAAACAGCATATACAGGAAAACCTATTTTCTTGCTTTGCTGTATCAGAAAAGGACACAGATGTCTGGGAACAGAAGAGGAGTTTAGACTTACCATATTATCCACTGTCGTTATCTACGAGGCTGGAACAAGGAGAGGGTGCCATTTGGCTAGAACCGATACCTATGAAGACCTACCCTCAGGGGCCTCATCCGCTTCATTCATTTGGGAGAAAAGACAAAAATCCAGGACAAGAGCAGGAAGAGAGGAGGAAAGCCTGGGAGTACATTTGCCTTCCTGCCCCCCCACCAACCCTCTGTGCTCCCCAACACCACATGTCCCTTCCCTGCCCAAACCTTCCTAGGGCAGGGCTAAGTCACATGTGAGGACATTCACAGCTCCCCATCCATACCATTAGACCCACGGTTCTCAACTGGGAGTGATTTTGTCCCCCTAGAAACCACACGGCAATATCCAGACACATTTTCAGCTGTCACGGATGGAAGGGTGCTCCCGGCATCCAGTGGGTAGAGATACGGGATGCTGCTAAAACCTTCCAACGCACAGCATGGAGCCCACAACAAAGACTTCTGGTGTGCCTCATGTCTTAACGCCGGGGTTCAGAAATCCTGATTAGGAAATGGGGTGCCCTCTCAATGCAGACAAGACCCCAAGAGAGGCCGCCGCATCCTTGCCTGTAATGCGTTCTCACCAGGAGCTGCATCGTAGCGAAGCAGTGAGGGCCTGGCAAAGACCGCGGAAGACTGTGTGCACTGGGGTGCCCCCGGGGACAGCAGCACAGAGCTCCGTCTCGAGTCCCGCCGCAATATTCTGTTTTGTCATTCCTGACCATTCACAGTCTGCTCCCTTAGGCAGCACATGTCATTTCTGTACCCCCAGTTTCTAGCACAGGTCTCAGTACAAAGCAGACACTTAACGTTTCCTAAATGAACGGAAAGTGTTTCCTTTCCTAACGTCAATTACTAAAACAAATACTGGTGACATCTTTTAACACTTGAACATAGGGTATCTACAGCAGTTTTCTGTTACCCCCACTGCCACGTTTCTATTGGTGAAAAACCGTAGCCCCTCTTAATCCCTGAGTCTTACTCCTTATGGGATATTGATAGGAAAGTAAAATGAGGACCTTCACAATCCCACTACCTTTTATTTATAATTTCCTCAGGGCCCTTCAGAAGTCTTCATCATTTGAACAGCAGACCCAAAATATTAGAATTTTAGAAAGAGGGTCATCGCACTCAATATTTTACACGCATGATTTATTAAGGCCCCGCAGGGTAAGGCCAGCTGTCGAGGTTTCACATCCATCCTCCGGTGAGGAGAAATTCACATAGAGAGTCTTGGGGGCCGGCTGAGAATTTCCACCCAGAGAGCCGGCGTCTAGACCCCAAACACTCAGCCACCACTGTGTATGAGGCCTCCGACCTTGTGCGGGAATGAGTGCAGTCCGTGTTACAAGGTCACTAGCATCACTCGTGTCCCACAGTAAAGACTGTGGAATGCAGTGTGGTTAAGCAAGCTGGCCCAGACGCCCCAAGCAGCAAATGGCAGAACTGGGATTCAGATTCTGTTTATAGAACTACAGAGCCCAGGGTCCCCATGTCCTGTCTCCCGTCTCCTGCCCTTCCTGTCCCTCCTGTGTCTACACATGGCGTTGTCCTCCTGTTGAGGCAGAGCACGTGCCTTGCCCATCCCATCCCTTCCCCAGCGCCTCTCCCCACATCTCCTTCTGCTCTGCACCATCATGCTTCCCGGGCCCTCCCTGCGACACTGGGCTTTCTGTCCGCCGGGAAGCTGGGCAGGCCTCACTTGCTGACTGCCCCTACTTCTGCTCTTTGCACTTCTGCCCGAGCACTTTGGCTTAGCTCATGATCTCACAGTTCGTGGGTTCGAGCCCCACGTCGGGCTCTGTGCTGACAGCTTGGAGCCTGGAGCCTGGAGCCTGCTTCGGATTCTGTTGTCTCCCTCTCTCTCTCGGCCCCTCCCCCACACACCCTGCTCTGTCTCTGAAAAATAAGTTACATTAATAAAAGTTTAAAAAAAGAAAACAGTAAACCTGTTATCTCCAAATCTGTGACCTCACCTGTTTTCACTCAGAGCAGAAGCAAAATTTACTTGTAGAATTGAGTTCAATATTATCTACAACATATTTTCAGCCTCCTTCCCAATCATGTTTCCAGAAAGGCCAGAGTTACACCTTTGAAAACCATCAGCGATTGATATTTGCAAATAGGAGATGCAGAAGAAGAAATGACGTGTGTGTGTGTGTGTGTGTGCATGTGCGTGTGTGGGTGTGTGTAGTGTGTGTGTGTGGGCGTGCATGAGGGCGTCTGTGTGTGTGACACATCTACGAGGCTAACACCGCAGAGAGCTCTCCTCTTCAGCCTTTGGTTCCCACACACAGTTGGCCTCGCCCATCTTGGCCTGTAGATGCGATTTGGTGTTTTGTATTCATCAGTGAAGCTCACTACACTCCAAATACACTTGCAACTCGGTTGACTTGAGTCACAAACCTTCTGCGTTCACACAGCATGAGTCACGGCACCCGAAACAGTTTGCCGACATCCTTCTCAATCCCTTTCGACCTGAGGAAAGTTTGTACAAACTCCCTTTACGAAGGCCTTCAGAGATTTCACTCAAGTTCCAAAAAAAGGTTTCGAATAGATCTCATTTGGTTTCGTTAAGAATCCCCGCCTTAACTTTAAGAAATAATCACTTCCTTTACCTATCCGTAGTTGAGCCAAACTTAAAAAAAATTACATTTAACTGAAGTAAAAGGCAAAGACATTCTTTTGTTTTTTTAGAAATAATTAGAATTATTAAAATCTGACAGACTGTGGTATTCAACTTTACTGTTCTAAAAAACAATAGGGAAATGTATGATTTTATGTTTTGACTGGGATTTACTATTCTGTCAATCACTTTCAAGGACAAATATTTGGGTTTTCTATGAGACTGTAAGTGTTTATGAATAAAAATGTGGCTGCACTATGGTAGCCGCAAATAGAGGCAGGATTCTCGTGTCTACACAGTAACCTATGTTCTGGCCCCATCTGTCTGGATGGACATCTGGATTGGTTGGAGTGAATTGAGACGGATTAAAAATACAGGATCGATCTGCTTTGAGAAAGCTTTGATCGTGCCTTCAACTAGTATTAAAATTAATTTTAAAAAATACTAGGCAAAGACATCACAATCCCCTTTCTGCAACTTCTACTAATCAACCAGAGAGAGAAATAATTAAGGCACTTATGTTTTTAAATGCAAAGCAAACTTCATTTTTGAAAATAAGTGATTTCCACTGAAAGGTTACATCACCCTGCAGCACCAGGCCCCAAGCATTCTTTGTTAATCACAGGACTCAAGAGCTAATTACAGAACCCTACATGCTTATAGAAACTTCAAATCAGAATTGGAAAATGTGAAAAATACTCTAACATAAATTGGTTTGCTTTAGCCCAGGCGGGTAGAGTCAGTATTTACCAGTGACCTTGTTCTTTCGTGGTTACTTTGCTTACAGCTGGAAAACAATCTACCAGATACAAGAACAAAAGGAAAAACCAACTTTCCAACACTGAACACAAGTTTGTGTGCCTCCAGGATGGATTCCTGTGCCTTAAAATGTTAACCACCTCCAATTTTCCCCCATTTGGCCATAAATAATTTGAGGATATAACCACTTGGTCTTTACAAAATTCGGGAAAGAAGGAAGACACAGAGCATTGTTAGTTTATAGACTCAGATACGGGAACTGTAAACATTTAACATTTTCCTGGACAAACATTGTGTTATGAAATTGTGACCTGTGCTGCCAGGGACCAGATGTGGGTCAGAGGCCTTGAGGTACCCAGATTAGCGTGATCAGACTGTTATCACAAAGTACCACAGACTGAGTGGCTTAACATGACAGACGCTTGTATCTTAGAGTTCTGTGGGGTACAAAGTTGAAGATAGGGTCCTGGCAGATCCAGTGGTCTCTCTGTCTTCCTCTTCTTATCAAGTCAGTGATTCCAGCATCAGGGCTCTAGTCTGTGATCTCGCCTAACCTAATTACTTCCCAAAGGCCCCTCTTCCAAATACCAATAGTGTGAGTGACAGCTTCCACACAGGGATCGGGGGGACAGGATTGGGTCCATGGAAGCACGTTAGCACAGTTCTCAAGATCCTGATTTCTGACTGGAAAGGAGAGAAGGATGTCAATGGCTACTCACACCTCAGTAGCCGTGGTCCTTCACCTTGAAGACAAGAGTCCCGACTATGGGGGTGAGAAGCAAGGCTGCCACTGTTAGGAGAGGACCCCAGAGTGGAGAAGGGTAGGAATCAGGAGTGTGGAACGGGCATCTATGCTTGGAAGACTAGGAACATAAAGGAAGGAAAATCACCTGGGACGGTAACACACGTTTCGATGTAAAGAACAAAGACAAAGGGACTCCAGTTGACTGCACTGAAGACCATTCCTCACGAAAGGCAAAGCTGATGTCACTCCGGAGAGGAGAAAATACACATGTGGAGAAGGAGCATGGCCAAAGGAAAGGAGACGGTGGAAATGAAAATGGGCTCAGGCGAAAGGGCACACGGAGGTTAGAAACCAGAAGGATGTAGCTCTGAACAAGCAGCATGGGACAAGTGGACGGGAGACGCATGAGAGAGAAGCACGTGAGAGCGCGGGCGGGCAAGCACTGGGGTTCAGACCTCTGGGATGGAAGGGGACGGCTTGGAAAAGCAGAATCACAGACATCAGCTGCTTAAAAAAAAAAAAAAAAAAAGGATGGAGTTGCTGGGAAGGTTAGCAGACAGAGAGCATCCAGACCAGGTTTCAATACTTGGGAAATCATTTATGTCATCAATGATGTCATCGAACTTGGATACAGTGGGTTTCCTACAGTCCAGAGAATCAAATACCTAGTATTGTCCACCCATCACCTCCTGGTCTTATTCATGAGCCATGCCCACCTCAAACACGTTTTGTTCACCACACATCGCACAAGCCATGCCAAGTCTGTAGCATCATCTGACCCGACTCAGTTTCACGCTCAATGTCATCCTCCTTCACTTGTCTCTCTCCCCGCCTGCCTTTCTTCTGCTTGCAGAGGCCCTACAGGCTCCTACACGTGGCATCTCTCAAGAGCACCTTGGGTTTTTCAGAGAAAAGGAGCTAAATTAAGCTACTGGATATAAACAAATATGCTTCTCAGGTTGTGAAATGACGCAAAAGTACCTTCCAGACCCACCCAGTTGCACCATCGAAGGTTGTCTTACGCTCTTTTCACCTCTCCAAAATGTATACCCACCGTAATGGAAGGATCCTACGGACACAGAAAGTGTGAGTACTGCTCTAGGATTGGAATTTGGCATCATAACCTGCATTATGGCTTCTGCCTCCCTCTCAGCACCACACCTCACCCGCCTGCTGCTTCGCTCACAGATATTTCATGTTCCCCCTAAAGTCTTCGGAGGGGTATTTTGGCTTTATGCACCACCCCTGATGTGTCCAATAGCTTGTTCTTCTAAGTATTATTTTTTTTTTTTTATTTTTTAACGTTTATTTTTTTTGAAAGACAGAGACAGAATGTGACAGTTCTTTTAAAGTCTGAATCTGATAATTCTATTTTTTACTTTTTACTTTTTTAAATTTACTTTTTAGAGAGAAAAAGAGACAGAGTGTGAGTTAGGGAGGGGAAGAGAGAGAGAGGGAGACACAGAATCCCAAGTAGGCTCCAGGCTCCGAGCTATCAGCACAGAGCCCCATGCGGGGCTCAAACCCACAAACTGTGAGATCATGACCTGAGCCGAAGTCGGACACTTAACTGACTGAGCCACCCAGGCACCCCATTAATTTTTTAAAAAGAGAGAAAAATGGTTTCAAAACCTTTCAGATTTCTGTTTTCCTGATGTTTTCCCCAGCATAGTCTACATAGCTCATATCCACCTTTCCCAGGTAAATACTATGATCTGGACTAGTCTAGAAGGGAATGTTTAGAGAATCACATTAAAGATGTAGATCTTGCAGCAACGAATGGTTCTCCAGTGGTCGGACACTATGACCTTCAGGGTAACACCACCACCGAACAAAGGCACCGGACACAAAATCGACTCTGATCTATTTTATTTCACAAACAATTGCTTCAAGAACTGCGTTGTCCCTGTTTGTTATTTTGTTTCCTTATTCTTTCCTTAATCACCACAACTTTACTTACTCAGTTAAACATTTATCAGTTTAGGGGAAGAACAGGAAAATTGGGATTTTGCACTCACCTCCCTAGATTTTAATAATTCTCTTAAGGTAAGGAATTCTCACAGGGATATCATGGATGAACTTTGTCAGGATACAACTTACAGCAACATACACGATCACATGACACTTTTTTCCCAATGATGTATTAGGTGCTCATGGATCTAAAGTGTTCTTACAATTACATCTACAAAGCACAAGCAGAGGACTGGTGGGTGGGACAAAACGGGAAATGGAATCCTATTTGCATTCTAAGTCTGCTCTAAGTTTGCAATCCTAAGACTGCTCTCAAACTGTTAAAATGCACAAAGCAGTGACATACACAACTGTGATCCTTCTTCATGGTAGAGGGAAATTGTTCATCACTCCTGCCCCCGCCATCATGACTTCCTTGCTCTTTATCATACTAAACCATGAAATATTTGTGCAGCAGACAAGCAAGCACAAGCCTGCCAAAGGATTCAACAGGTTGAAGGAAAACTTTTTCTATTTACAACTTTATACTAACTTGTAATTTTCGGAAACCATCTGAGATGACTTTTTTCCCCCTTAAACCAATCCTAATACTTGAATCATACAAGATTTTGAAAAAAAAATTAAAAACATAAATGGTCAAATAGGAAGTGGCTCAAAGCCACTTTGCCCTGAGATGAGTTTGGAAACATGAACTGGCATATAAACAGTTAATTTCCAATTTGGCAATTGTGTATGTACGAATGGGGACAAAAACTTCTGAAGGATAGGTTAGGTATTCAAAAACAATTTTTTAATGTTTATTTTTGTAGGAGTGAGAGACCGACTGTGAGCAGGGGAGGGACAGAGAGAGAGGGAGACACAGAATCTGAAACAGGCCCCAGGCTCTGCACTGTCAGCACAGAGCCCGACACGGGGCTCGAACCCACGAACTGTGAGATCATGACCTGAGCCGAAGTCGGACGGTCAACCGACTGAGCCACCGAGGTGCCCCAGTGCTGTTAGTAGATACATGTGCTCAATGCAGACTTCCAAGCATATCGCTGTCTCAACCCAACACACCCCGCACATCCACCTTCATGAAGATTAAAGACTGCCTGTCTTATCACTGCACCCAAAGTTGTCTCCAGTTGGATTTTGGTCACCGTTCCAACCACCTGATTCATTCCCTGATGGCGCAGTGGCCTCTTCCTTCTAAAGACCGTTCCTCCAGCTTTAAGCACAGCACTGACTCTCCCTGGAATGCCCTCTCCAAGCCCTCTCCTGGATGTCCTCTGTCAACATCCGCTTCTCCTTCAAGGCCTAGCTCAAATATTATCTCCTTTATTAAGCCTTCCTGAAATCCCTTCCCGCAGTCGGAACTAATTAGCTTTGCCTCTGTGTTCAGCAGAATTATAAATGTGCTTCTATCAGAATTTGCAGAGTCTAACTCAATTCTGTGTCACGGGTCCTCAATCAGCTGTGACCTCTGACGACGACAATCACTTCTTATTTGGTGACAGGTCTCATTCTCATAAGGCCAGAATCCACAAGCACAGAGAGCTGAAGTGCTCGCTGGAAGGTGGCACGTATCCGTGAAAGCAAAGGTCCAGAAAGGGACCCAGCGATGCTACCTGTTGTGGCCGGTGTGCCTCACTGGGAGGCTGCTGTGATGGTCGGCCAGCCACGCTGCAGGACAAGGAGGGACCCTACAGTCTCGATACTGCATGGCGGCTGAACAAGCAGCACCCAACAATGAACACAGGGGGTCACACATACTCACATTCTGGGAGTGGCGGGGAGGGCACGAAAGCCTGGGCCACACTGGGAGCGTGCATTCGGGCACAGAGTGAACCAGTGTGTGCCTGGGAGGCCAGCTTCCCAGTAACCTGACGGTGAGGTGCCCTTCCTTCCACGGCAGGGTGTGCGACGGTCTTGCGTGAAGAATTCTGCACGCTGGCAGGGACGTGAAACCCATTCTGCTGAGTACCACTGAGATGAAGCTGGTGTATCTGTGATGAGAACTAGCTGGGCAGGGAGGCTTTCTTGCAGGAGGAGGGGTATTTCTGGTAGGGAGGGGACTCACAGAACTTTAAGGTCCCATGAGGCTTCAAGATGTCAAGACAGCACTTGAAATTCAGGCACCGCAATACAGAGTCTAGCAAATTCTTTTCTCTCTTGTTCTGAAGCTGTGTTCAGCTTCTAAGCAGGTGGCTCTGTCTGGACCAGTGTTTGCAGGCGCTGTTTCATACAACTTTTGAAAGTGATCAAAATAGCAGGGTGCCTCTGAAAAGCCTCACCACTACAAGATGTGCTCAGGTTTTGTTTTACTGGCTTTATTCCTCAGCAGCGATAGGAATCTGGAGAGGAGTCCATCGGCCCATCCCCAAACCACCATTCTTTCAAGAAACATCTCTTTGCATCGTAGGAACGTGGAGGGAAACACGCGTAAGTGAAAAATAGGGGTTTTGTGTACGATAGGGGCTTGCAAGAGAGGACAGAAGGTAACATGAGCAGTACTGCAGACAAGAAGTCCATGGTCCCGCATACGTCCGAAGCGGGGAGTGCCACAGGAGTGCAGAAGACGCTCCATCTGTATGCAACGATGGATTTCATTGCTGCTTTCATAAATACGTTATGCCTGTCATTTCTATTAGATGGTTCTTACTCTAAACCATTCTTCGAGAACCTCGGGGCATTTGCTATGGCCCGCTTCGGATACACACACAATTACAGTGAGATGGGACAAGAGTCGATCCACAAAGCTTACAAGATGTTTCAGCATTTGGATGTGCAAAAATGGCTTAGTGTAAAAATTCCGAGGGAAACTGTGGTCACCGAGGTGGATTTGATTCTTCCTCACGTTCATTCCTGGCTCAGGGAACTTCCTTAAGGATAGGAAATGATTTCAGGAACTGTCTTAAGCCGTAATAAGGAGACTTCAAACCACCTGGTAAACTAAGGTTTCCCTTAAGAACTCGGTGCCGGTGTGCCCTCCTACTCTCTGTCCTGACTTCGTGTGGAGGGTGGGAAGTGAAGGGCAGGGACGTGCTTTTGAGCTGTGTAAACACAATATATAAATACATGAATATAAGAATAAGAATATATGAATATAAGAGTATGATAAGATAGGTGGTAAGAGTTAGTTTACTGTGGTTTCTGCCAGAGTCTGACGGAAAGGCATTAGCGCTGTAGGCATTCAGAGGGAGTTTACTTAAATGAATTGTTTACCAAGTACAGGCCAGAGAAAGCTAAAAGGACAGGGTGAAGTTGCCCTGAGGTTAGCAAGTACAGCAAGTTCCTGCCACCCTTCTGCTGGATGAGAAAAGAAGCCCATGACCTTGATGATGCTGGGTAAACTCTAACCTGAAACCACATTCAGAGGGCACTGTAGAAAATGTACTTTGAAAGCTTAAAAGGGAAAGACTGACAACTGATCCCCTGGCCCAGACCCAACAAAGGAAGCACCGGAGAAGCAAGCAGAAAAACGAAGTCAGACTGCCCTTGATGATAGGATGCAGAGTGCTGTCTAGGGGATGAGAAGCTGTGCAGAAACGGAGATGCTCCCTTAGCAGCCTCTCTGGTACACTAAACACAGCCAACACCCAGTAACACCACCGTTAACAGTGGTCAGGTAATTTCCAGCACTCTCTGCTGGCCTACCTCTAGATTCCCTAACATTCTGGGGGGTAAGTGAACATTTTGTCTGTTTCCCAAAAGCCGTAGAAGATGATGGCAATAGAATTTTGAAAGAGCACAGGGCAGGAGTGTGGTGGGAATTGTGCCTGGCCACAAGTCTGACTGTACACAACAGGCTGGTGTTCTGGCCTCCTCGACATGCTTCTTGCTAAACATTTCTGAAAATCGTGGCCAAGGCAATGGGGCAGAAAGAAGTGCTCAATTAGAATGAAAATAGTATCATTCTCTTTGCCTTTAGAGAATAATCAACACATAAGTATAGAAATATTCAATACCTAGATATTCTGTTTTTGCAGAGAAAAGGTGATGTTATTCAACCGATGTACAACCTGTTTAAAGTTTCTGAATGTTTTGAAGGGGACAGCCTTTCCTTTGGGCCCTTGAATACCTACAGGATGCTGGACCAAGAATCACAGAGGTGGTGGATAGGATCCTAAAAAAAAAGGTCTGTAGACCATCTCTGAACAGACACGGGCATCGCAGTGGAATGCCTCAAACAAGAGGATGTGTACGATATGAAGTAGGAACGAATTAATGAAAAACTATGTGGGTCTTAGGTTCCAATTTTAGCCACGGTGCCAGTGAAAACTATTGACCTGTACATGTGGAGAACAGATTCGTTACACTGATTCAACTAGGCAGTGTGGAAGGGTTTCGGGTTTTTGACATGTCTGATATCCTGACCAATTAACTCACAGGCCACTTGACGAACAACAAGATCCAAGTCTGGAAAATCCAGTGGAATCTAAAACCAAACCAATCAATGGAGACCTGTCTCCTTGAATCACTGTTGGTTGGGAGTTTGTATCCAAACGGAGGATGTGTTTGAAACCATAGGATTTTCATAATGCTTTTGGTTTTCTTTCTTTGTCAAGCTTGGATTTGAGTTTTCACCCTGAATTTAAAAACAGACCAAATTCAAATCAAACCAAATAAAGTGCATGCTAAAAGTCCTTAATACACACAATCTGGCTTCTCCCTGCTACCAACACACAAACACACACACACACACACACACACACACACACACACCCTAAATGGGATGCATAAAAAATAATTACATTTCTTTAAAAGGGGGTAGGATGGATAAGCGGTTTTATCATATTCACCAAAAAACAGTTAATTAAATTTGGATGTAAAATATACTTAAGATTTATATATATATAAAATTCTCTCCCCTGCGGTAATCTTAGCTAAATGATTCATACTTTCTTGAAACTATCCAAATGCATAAAATTGAGGCCAATCATAAAAATGAGGCTGCTTATTTATTCAGCAAAGATTTATTGATCACCCAGTATTGGGGATTAAGGGTACCTACTAAATTAAAGTGTTTTAAAATTTTTTTTTAAATTTTTTTAATGTTTATTTTTGAGAAAGAAAGACAGAGTGAGAGCATGGAAGGGGCAGAGAGAGGGAGAGACACAGAATCCCAAGCAGGCTCCAGGCTCTAAGCTGTCAGCACAGAGCCCCACACGGGGCTTTAACCCCCAAAATGCAAGATCATGACCTGAGCCGAAGTCGGACGCTTAACCAACTGAACCATCTGGGCACCCCGAAAATTTTGATTTAAGTAATCTGTACACCAACGTGGGGCTCTCACTCATGACTCCAAGATCAAGAGTTGCATGCTTTTCCAACTGAGCCACCCAGGTGCCCCAGGGACCTACTAAATTAACATCAGCTTTTTCTCACTGGAATTTGGAAACTGAGAGAGAGAGAAGTCAGGCAATTTGAAATAAAAATACACAGTCTCTGTCTGATACAAGGTGGACTGAAAGATACAGGTTAGAAATGCAGAAAAAGCATTTCATCCTCGTTAACCTCCCACATTTGATCTCCAATTGCCCTAGGAGGGATGTGACCCTGTGCACTATGGTAGGGACAGGCAGACCAAAATGTCTGCTTTTGAGGAGGAAGGGTGCTTCCGATAATGGAGGAGAAAAGAGGAAGCAAACTGAACAAAATATCAAAATGATAAATAAGGGCAGGACGGTTCTTGGACTTGAATGGCTCCCCCTACTCCTGGTTGTGGGTCCTGATAATGTGTTGAGTTCACACTGCCAACCATTAAAGTCACATTTGCAAGAGTGAGATACTTCTTCTGCATTCAGTTGTCATTAGGGTCATTCTCTATGTCTTTAACTCTTCTTCCTTATTACCCTTTGTATTAGATAGGACCCTCACAATACCATCAGGACCACCTACCTGCATGGTCACCCAGGATCACCTCTCCATCTCAAGGTTCTTAATTTTATCACACCTGCAGTCTCTTTTGCTATTGAGGATAAAATAGTCATGGATTCTGGGTAGAGAACAGGGACATCTTTGGGGACCATTATTATGCCTATTGCACCATCCTGGTGTAGCAATGGCTTCCAAGAAAATCTCTCATCACCTACTGGGCTGATTCTCTCACTGACACAACCCAAAGGCACCAGACCAGCAGCCTTCTCTCTGTACAACAATGTTCAATGGGTCTCAGCACCACAGGTATGTCTGATGGGCAGGAGAAACAAGGTTTGAAATGGACAGAAGCTAGTCTGTAGAAATGTCTTGCAATCATACAGCAAGTCTATGGAATAAATTTGCTAAACATTTTCCTAGATTTGACACAACGCCAGGAATTTAAAGCATATCGCACTGAGTTCCAACACCTACGGCCATTTTGTGAGCTTAAATGATATTCACATCCAAAGCCAACTGAGTCCACGTGTTGCTAAGAGACTCTTAATAGCCCGAACACATGAGTCCAAGAGATTTGCCCTTCCATACTTTCCTCAGGTGACTGTAGTTAAGAAAACTCAAAATACAACAGACCTGGCTGCAGCCATGTTTTTCCCCTTCTGCCAACATCAGCTTGGTATTCACAGTGTTTTAATCCTTGAACTTCGCACACTCGTGCCTCCTGACCCCACATGCATGGAACTTAGGTGCAATTTAAAGTCCTGGCATGAAACCATAAACCATGACTATAAAACACCCTATTAAAAAAAAAGGCAAATGATTGCCAATTTCTGCCCCCATAATCTGAAAATCCTGAATATGAAAATGAGAATAATATATTTTCTTTGAGTCAAGTCCTTCCCTTCTACATGATGTCTTACAAGTCCTTGATTTGCCCAGTGGATGTAAAGGTCTTTGTATGTCCAGGGCCTGTGATTCTACATCAAGCCACCTCCACCTGCACCCTAGGGACCATATTTGCTGAGTCCCACACAAGTTTGCTTAGCTGGTATCCTTCTGGAGGCTGGTTTTTGCCTAAGATAAGCTACCACTCTGAAAGAATTTTCTTGTCTATTGTTAAGATGCCCATAACTGGACTGACTTACCAAAGGTAAAATTTCAAAGTTTTTCAAAATAACTTCAAATTTTCTACCAAAGCCACTTCATAATCCCAAGGCCAGAAGCCTTGAGCCCAACCTCTACTTGAAGCTTCTATTAACTTCCTGTTGACGTGGGTCCCAAATTCCAACTTATGTCTATTTCTCAAGGTTCCCCAATAAAGAGCCAGAGTTTGGTATTTGGGCTTTCTCAAATCATTCCACTTTTTTTTTTCCTCCTGCAAAGCAGTCAGGCACATAGGTGGCTAAATATCACTTTACTTACTGATGAAAGCTACATCAAAGAGACGTATTTGATTGTTTACCAACAAGAGGGTAAAACCAAATCTCCAAAATGAAGATTTCACTTTTCCACCCAGCAAACAGCAGCGCTAAATGATCCCAGGGCCCATCTTACCGTATGGGACTGAGATCACAAAGGATGAGACCAGAGCACACGCTCTCACTGGGTGGGCTGCCTCCTAGAGGGGAAATAAAAGAAGGAAACAGCAGAGCTATGCCCCACCCCCCACCAATTCCTCATCCCAGAGTCATGGTAGGTACATAATTGCTTTTCCCTCGGGAAGGAGGGAGTGACAGGGAGAGAGACCAGGAGCCTTATCCTACTAGGTGTTCTTCCTTGGGTAAATGCAAAGAGTGCAGAGGAAAATCCATTCTCCCATCCAGGCCTCCTTTGTGCCTACTCTAGGTAGTCACGAATAGAATCTACTGTTTACTCTTTATACATGTAAGTTATTAAAATCCATCTCAGAATGTCAAGATAGCATAGGAAACTTCTAAAAGCAAAAAAGCACAGTCAAAAATAAGTTTGTCCTCCCCATGTTACAAAATTGTGTCCAAAATAAACTAAATAACCCATAAATTCACATCATAGAGTCAACTGGGAACAGAGAAAAAAGACTGGCCAAACTGGGCGCAGAGCTGCCATAATGATCTTTGAGATAAACATTATGGTCAATTCTTAAGGGCTTTAAAGGAGAAAACAAAAAAAAAAAAAAATCATCCCCATACTAGAATGTTAAAAGAAAAAAAAATCAGTACCCTTTCTCATAGAATAAACAGATTATTCCCTCTGGAAAAACTGAAAAGATGCGTTTTTCATTTAGAAAATATTTGCCTGTTTTTGGATAATATCGGTTACCACAAAGTAATACGATGATGATAAATGATAAATTCCTTTTATGACTCAACTTGAAAAGTACTCAAACTTCATACTGGAAATGATATGTCCGTAGCCACTTTCTATTTCAATAACCGTAAGTGAAAAATATTCTGCAGCATCTCCAGAGGAAAGATTTAACAAATCTGAAACTCATGTACAGCTCTTCTTCCCACACTTGTTAATACACAAATTATCCACTTTCCCCAAAGTAATCCAACAACCTCAGTACCGTTCATCCAGGAACAGGGTATTTCTACAAACAGAGTCCATACTGCTCCCCAACACCAAACAAATTGTGTCTGTGCCTTTAGACATCAACAAAACCACTCCTCAGAGCAAGACCATTACACTTGGGCCAACATCAAACAAGCTGTTTTCGGTAGCACTGTCATTGACCATTTTAAACAAACTCTTATACCTTGCATGCTATTTCTGTTCTATTATAGGCCTCTGATTCTTTGGCCAAAAGTACTGGCTCATCTCAACAAACGTTAAAAGCTGCCCTGGCAGGATATTTCAAATAGAAATGGATCCAGCTACTTGGTAAAGGCCAACAACATTTGATGGGCTCAGCAAGATTTTCCCAACTTTTTTCCAACAACTGGTCCTTTATTATACGATAGCTCTCTTCAAAATGCTGTGTTTCGTAGCATTTATTGAGCACACGGCATATTACTCTATGATAAGTCAGGAATGCTATCCTATACGGAAACCAGGACCACAATACGGTACAGTGCTGGATAACAACACAGCAACAACAACAACAAAGGCATTGCCTTATTATTGCTTTGGTAACAAGGCAGCAAAGAAACTCGTATTTTAGGGTAGAAAGCTGAGGACCTTGGACGAACCTTGAAAATAGTTGGTAAATCTGTCACATATGATAAATTAAAAAGTGGAGTATGTAGTTTTCGCAGGATGTGAACAGAAAAGACAGAAGGTTCTCGCGTTCACTGTCTCTAACTGCTTTTATTAAGACATTACAGAAAAAGAAGATTAACTGGGGCTATAATTGGCCAATTTTCAAGCAGAGATGTAAGGAAACAGGGAGGTCGGAGATTGAGGTTATTAAGAAAAAGGAAACTGCTCTTCATCAGCAGGGGTTACAAATGTTGCTCAAAGCTCGCTCAGAGGCCCTATTAAGCCATTTCAGGCAAATGGAGAGAGCAAGCCTTGAGGCAATGATCTGATTCAAGATGTTGCCTAGTTTATTAGATGACCCCATGGTCTCCAGAATTAAGATGAGAAAGTGTTGGGTTAAACATTTTTTTTCCTTCCTTCATTTATTCTTTCTTGGTCAAATATGTAAGGCAAACTTGAAACGTTTCTCCAGTAAAGAGCTTTGGGGAAAATGACAGCATCATGACCCTACTTGGTTGTACAATGGGAATCTACTATGTTTTTGAGGAATTCATGTTTTTAATGAAACCACACACCTGACCTGTAAAAGTATACCTACAAAAGCTCTCAAGGATATCAGACAGAAGAGCTTCCAAAGATCTACAATAACCCAGAACATAATGTTCAACATGCATTATACATAGTCAAGGAGAAAGGCGCCTGGCTGGCTCAGACAGTAGATCATGTAACTCTTGATCTCAGGGTCATGAGTTCAAGTCCCATGTTGGGTATGGAGCCTACGTTAAAAAAAAAAAAGTATGTGTGTGTATATACATACATAAACATATATACAAGCATACATATACGTGTATATACATACATATACATATATAAATACATACATAAATATACACACATATATATAAGTATATATAAAATACACGTGTGTATGTATATATACATAAAATCAAGGAGAATAAGGAATAAGGACACACCTCCCAGAGAACAAAGCAGCTACACCAGAAGCATAGCTATCCAGTAAGATTTCATGACCACTATGTATCTGCTCCTCATTCTTCCTTCTTCTGAATGGAAGATATTCATATGAACCTTGTTAATGGACTGACATTTTACATGTGAGAGGGCACAGAAGTTGGCTTTTAAATTTTAAATTAAAAAGTGGGTGATGAGGAGCCTCACATCTAAAGGAGACAAGTATAGGTCTCTCAAGACCCTGTACCTTGAGCTGGATGCTCTCACCACATGGGACTTGGGGTTTTCTCTTAGACTGGAGTCCAGGTAGTTCTATGTGTGGAAAGTAAGTAATGCTTAGAGACTGGACTATGCTTAGAGACTGGACTATGGGTGACACCTTAATTTTTTCCTCTTTTTGTTCTGTGGTTAAGGTCACCATACACTTTATTCCTGGTCTCTAGATAGAGGTGTGGTCTGTATCTAGTTTTCAGAAATGGGCTGTAAATAAAATTGTTGCATGAAACTTCCAGGTCCTTATGGGTGCTTAGCTGAACTCTCTCTTTTTTCTTTGTTTCTGGCTAAAATGTGTGTCACAGAGAATTGCAACAAGAGCCACATGAGGAGGATGCGAGTCTCCTACTCTCCAAGGGTCTTGGATGACCCTTTGGCACCAGATCTACCTTCACATTCTGGATGAGGTAAGGGAGGAATGCACATCTGTCTTTTTGATCCACTGTGACATTCTTTCTCTTTGCTATAGCTACTTAGCTTTGACCTCAATGTAGTGATAATCAGGAAAGATACTAAAAGAGCAAAGAGTCCCCAAAGTGGAAAATTTGCTCTTTGCAAAGATATCTTGTTAATTTCCACTGGCTCATGTCTTCTTTGTCCATTACTATCAGTGGAAAGAGCCCTACATGGCTCAGTCCCCAAACTGGAAAATTTGGTCTTTGTAAGCATATCTTGTTAATTTCCACTGGCTAGTGTCTTCTTGGTCCATTATTATCAGTGGAAAGAGTCCCACGTGGCTCCAGCCATGCTTGCCATTACTTCCAAAGGACCACTGAGATAAGCCTTCTGCAATCTCAGTAAAATACAGATCCCTTTTAAGAAGAAGTAAATTCACTCCGTTCCTGCTATTCCATCCCACTTAAGAGATCACTAGTTAAGAAGATGAAGCCGTGAGGTTTCCACAAACATTTGCTTCAACTGCCTCAAAACTTTTAGCTGGGGAAGAAAAATTGTGCCTTCTTTATATGCTGACCCTCAATACTATTTGTCAATTAATCCATCTTAATATCTTTATTAAATCTTTTTGTATTGAAGCTCTTGGCCCAGATCCTGGCAAGAATAACAACCAGCTTGAAAATATTCCTCAAGCCAGGCCCTCCAAATGTATTTATAAAAATAGAAAAGTATAAGATATGGCACTTATCAGTCAGTCCCTGATGCACTGCCAGGCAGGCTGGAGATGTCTGATAGAGGAGGCATCCTGTGAATCTGAAGTGACTCTCAATGCTATATGGAGAAGTAGCAGGTTTCAGGGATGAAGAGAGTATATTATGGAAAGAGAGTTGTTTTTCCATATAAGGAACATGGAGAAAGCAAAGACATCCGGTTATTCCTTAGTTCATTCCCCACCTATTTATCAAGCACCTATCACATGCTGGAAACTGTGGCAGAAACTGGACATACAGAGAATCTGCCTTCGAGAGGAAGAAAGGAAGAAAATATTGGGAGACAAAATAATGGTACGCCAGGAAAAAAGAGGACAAGGAGTAATAAATGGCAGTGCCATGAGGAGACAGAAAAGGAGTTGACTTAAATAGGGTCCACAAGTTGTCTCAGGAAAGGACATTTCATTTGTAAACTAAAGGATAAAAAGTCAGTAACCATGCAGCCGTGTGAAGGGGTGGAGGGAAGCACTTACAGGTAGCAGGAATGTCATCTGCAAAGAGTGTTAAGAGTTGAAAAATCTGAGTGTGTTTTGATACAACAGACTGTGGTGGGGTTGGTGAATTGGGTACAAGAGAGAGGTTCTCATGAGATGAGAATGAAAGGCAAGAAAAGGCTGCTTCACATAGAACCTTGATGTCACAATAATCAGGAGGCAATGAATTTGCCTCAGAGGACAGCTTTGGATATGGGAAGCCTGGAGGAGAAAGACCACATATAAAGACCACATCCCTGGGGCAGATAACAGAAATGCTTACAATAGCCCACTTTGGGGGGCCCTGAAGGCAAAGAAATTTAAATATTACCTGTTACAATATGGGACCAATGGCAGTGTTGAGCAGAGTCTCATCTAATGAGATCAACCACTGATAGGTTATGGATAGAGGTGGGGTAGAGCAGGATAAGGATATGGGCAAGGAAGCTATTGCCAAGGCCCAAAGGAAAAATCAAGATATGAGTAATAAAAGGAACAGAGTGATCACAAGATGCTCTGAGCAGGAAGACTCTGTGGCACTTGGGGAGTCACTGGCTAAGAGATATCAAGGAGAAAACCAGTCAGAAATAATTCCAAGTAATTCCAAATTTTCCTATGTGAATCATTAGGAAATGAAAAGTTGCCTTCATAAGAGAGAAATACACAGTATTTCATAATAAATACATCATAGAGTAAAATCACCTTACAGCAGAAAACGATGAGAAACATACATAACAAAGATGACCTTTTATTCTCCCATCTTAATTAAGGTTTATTGAAGTAATCACAGCTCAAGTAACACCCATTCAGAGGATTTGGAAGCTGGCCCTTGTCGGTATGTACAATTACCTTGGTATGTGACTGTTCCCTCTGATTGTTTCAAGGTGATGAAAGAAGAAGGGAGATGGGCCAGTCACATGAGAGACATGTTTATCCGGGTGAACAAGAAATGACCTCACTGCATGCTACTGGAGTGAACTCTAGTAGGCGTCTAAAGAGAATAGCATGCATCTGTGGTGGGGGGAATGAATCCACCTGCACCCTTTCTTCTAGAACCTGTGGGTCACCTCTGCTGGCATGGCAGTCATTGTTACCGCTGGAATGTCCAGAACCTCCTGGAAAAGATGTCTGCCCAGACTGTTCACTGCTGTCGGTAGGACTCTCCAACAATCAGGCTCAGCACAGCGGAAGCCCACCCATCTCTGGCAGCCTGAAGAGACAATCTTCCAGCCGCTGAGAGTCGGGTGCTCAGCCTGGTCAAATAACAGCACTCAGCAAACTGCTGAATGGATGTGAAATCTGAGAGTTTGGTAGCCCACCCTCACAGGTGGTTAAGGGTCTGGAGCCACACATCTTATGCTAAATTAAGTCAAACAGCAGGGAAGGATGGCCATGCCTACTGTCTCCCCACAAATAGCTGGGCAAGTAAAATATATCGCCCCCCCCCCCCCCCACACACACAAGTGCAATCCTCTGTCTCAGGCAATCCCAACTTTGTGTGAGTATCTGGCAAAAGCAAAGGAGAAGAGCCAGGGCAGAGACTTGAAAGGCCACTACAGACATTCTCACACTTGCGTGTGGCACAGGTGCCCTCCACAAGAAATGCTAAGCTAAGCAACAGGGACTTGGTGTCTAATGGGGATAAGGTTTCAGGCTTGCAAAATGGAAGAGTTGTGCAGATGGATGGTGGTGATGGTTGCACACAACGTGAATGTACTTAATGGCACTAAATGTACACTTAAAAATGGATAAAATGGCAAATTTTATGATACATACATGTTACTGCAGTTTTTAAAAAGTTGTTTTTAAAAGTTTTAACACACACACACACACACACACACACACGCACGCACCAAAACCCACACAACCAGGAAGTCTTCAGTGAATGAATGGATAAATAAACTGTGGCACGTGGGGCAATGGGATATTATTCAGTTCTAAGAGAAAAAAATGAGGAATCAGGAAAAGCCATTCAAGAACCATAAATGTATGTCACTAGGTGAAAGAAGCCAGCCTGAAAAGGCAGGATGTATCATACTGTATGACTCACACTCTATGACATTCTGGAAAAGGCAAAACCATGGAGATGGCTAAAAAAGATCAGTGGTTGCCAGGGGTTAGGGGGAGAAAGGGATGAGCAGGGTGGAACAGAGGACTTTTAGGACACCGCAGATACTCTGTATACCAACCACAATGACAGAATCATGCTGCCATACTGTGGTTCAAGCCCGTAGAACGTATGGCATCAGAGGAGAACTGCCATGAAAATTATGGACTCTGGATGATGGTGATGTGTCATTGAAGGTTCATCAGTCATAAAAAATGTTTCACTTTGGTGGAGGCTGCTGATAACAGGGCAGGCTTTGCATATGTGGGGGCTGACGTGAATGGGAAATCTCTGTACTTTACTCTCAATTCTGCTATGCACTTAAAGTGGCTCTAAAAAACAGGCTTAATAAAGAAAAATATACCAAGGAAAATAATGAAGTTCTCCATGATCTCCAACACTGACTCAATTAGAATCTTCATGTTATATAAACATATGCAAATGTAAACTGGTTATAAACACCTTGATCTCTAGCATTCCACAACAATAAAACCGAAACAAATTTACAAGACAAAAGCAAACAAAACCGCAAGGACAATAAAATCCAAACTATTGTTAATTTAATGTGATACAAGCTGTGGGACTGCTGAAACTGAATGGTTGCTGAGAACATAATTGTGGAAGCAGGTGCAGGTGTGCTGAACTTGGCATACAAAACTGCAGAGTGATGTTCTCCACTGCATTCCCCCTCACCTCACCACCCACGTACACTGCTATCTTTCTGGAAGAACAAGGTTCCTCCAACAACCTGTGTTGCAGTCATTCGGTATTCTTTGGAGCAAAGACATCATTTACGTTCCCAGCCCATCTCTCTTTCTCTCTCACTGCTTGAGATAAGCAAAGGGTACCAATCGGTGCCAAGGTAACTGTAAATACAGACAAACATACTGAGACCTCACACTGAGTTTTGCTAAAATTAGCCATCTTGGGGCGCCTGGGTGGCTCAGTTGGTTAAGTGTTCAACTTCGGCTCAGGTCATGATCTCACAGTTCACCGGTTTGGGCCTGGCATTGGGCTCTGTGCTGACAGCTCAGAGCCTGGAGCCTGCTTGGGATTCTGTGTCTGTCTGTCTGTCTCTTTCTCTCTCTCTCTCCCCCTCTCTCTGTGGCCCTCCCCTGTTCATACTCTCTCTTAAAAATGAATAAACATCTAAATACATACATACATACATAAATACATAAATACATAAATAAATAAATAAAGTTAGCCATCTTGATAATGCAGGGCATGCTTCATTTATTTTTAGATTATCATCAGGACAAAGACAAAAAAAAATAAGAAGAAACAATACGGTAGAAAGTCAGCCAAGTACCAAAAAATGTGTCTGTCAACCCTCAGATGGGATTCATTGACAGCTGGACCAATACTGAAATATATTCACTTTCTTCCTGGAATATGTTCAGCTGGGATCAGAGGCAAAGAAATGGAAATAGTAGCTGACACAGGACTTAAATTCAGTTCATTCAGTTCTTATTTAATCACACTGTGATAGTGAAAAGAAAAAAATTAATTCCTCCAGCATGATTTCCTCTACTGCAAAAAGGTTCAGGTTGGGTCTGCAATCCATTCTATCTTTAAACCTCTATTTTTAATACAATAGGTTTTTCACAGCCACATTCATAAAGTATAATGAAATTTTAATTGCAATAATTTTTATTTTATTTTTTTTCAATATATGAAGTTTATTGTCAAAGTGGTTTCCATACAACACCCAGTGCTCATCCCGAAAGGTGCCCTCCTCAATACCCATCACCCCCCCTCCCCTCACTCCCACCCCCCATCAACCCTCAGTTTGTTCTCAGTTTTTAAGAGTCTCTTATAATTGCAATAATTTTTAAAAGACAGTGTTAGTATTAGACACTAGAGCATTACACAGTCTAAATCAAATCACTGTCAAATAAATATTCACATATATTATGCATCAGTGTTTTAAGTTCAGGCTTCTCACAGCCAACCGTGAATAGATTTTTATACTTTCTTTAGCAGAGCTCAGAACAAAATTACAGTCCCCCCATTAGCGTAATCCTGAACTTCATAAACCAGCTGTATTTCTTCTTCTAAAAAAATGTTTATTTATTTTTTATTTATTTGGAAAAAGAGAGCAGGGGAGGGGCAGAGAGAGGAGAGAGAATCCTAAGCAGATTCCATGCTGTCAGCACAGAGCCCAACACGGGGCTCAATCTCACGAACTGTGAGATGATGACATGAGAAACCAAGAGTCAGATGTTTAACTAAATGAGCCACCCAGGCGCCCCATCAGCTGTACTTCTCTTACAAATTTCCGGCATTTCCTATAAAAATGACACACACTGATACATACCAGGGATCTATAAATATCTTCAGTAAAGGGTGAGATGGTAAAAATATTGGTCTTTGCAAACCACATGGGCAGCTATTCAACTCTGCCATTGCATAAAAGGCAGGTAGAGAGACAACACGTAAATAAATGACCTTGGATATGTTCCCATAAAACTTTATTTGCAACAACAGGTAGCCAAATGAATTCAGCAAAGGGCTGCGATTTACTGATCCGTGGTACATAGGAAGGACCCAATATGACAATGTGAAAGTAAGAACATGAAGACTAATTCTGATATTCCTATAACAGTTCAGATGTTGAAAGACTGCCACTTCAGAGTTTAAAGCATCAGACTGTAACAGGAAATTGTTCACATTTTAAAAAATGTTTTAATGTACAGTATCATGTGTATGAAAATTTAAGTTGATATAGTGCAAATGTGTTTATTTTCTCACTTGGATTACGCCTAAACTTTGTTAAGGTGAAAGCATACAATCTAATTTCCTTTCAACATCTTCCTTGACATAAATTTGAAGAGAGACTCAAAGAATTGTTTGTCGTCAGTGCAGTTAAACTTTGCAAAGTATTTTTTTTTCTATCACGAGCTATCTTAGAGGATAAAGAATAGATCGCCTTTTTGCAAAGCAAATTTAGTATGTTTTTTTAGAATTTTGAATAGTAAAATTTCTTTCTTCTCTTTAGCCAGAGAATTATCTGCTTTAATGTAAGTTATTTTTTTCTTCAAGGCTTTGCTGCACTTAGAAGTCACACATCATCTTCTCTCACTGATAAAAATGTGGACTTTCTGTCAGTTTAGAACAAGCATCAATGCAGAAAATGCCCTTGTACAAAAAGCAGCTTTAGCCTCATGTACTACAAAACCACTTACTGTCTTCACTTACTGTAAAAAGTAGACACTGATCTATGGTGAATTAAATGTGTTTATGTCATATCAAATTAAGACTTAATACTCAAGGTTAAGTCAGCATGACAGTTGTGAATGGAATTAAATTTTATTTATGGGTTAAAAGAAGTTTTTTTCAGTCACTGTTTTAATGAATACAATTTCAACCTTATGGTCCATCTAAAATCATTTAACTATGAACAATAATAATATTTCTTCAAAAAAATGTTTATTCTTAGAGAGAGAGAGAGAGAGAGAGAGAGAGAGAGAGAGAGAGAGAGAACGAGCAGGGAAGAGAGGCACAGAATCCAAAGCAGGCTTCAGGCTCTGAACTGTCAGCGCAGAGCCCGATGCAGGGCTCAAACTCACACACTGCGAGATCATGACCTGAGCTGAAGCCAGAGGCTCAACCGACCGAGCTATCCAGGCACCCCAAACAATAATAATATCTTAAAAATAAACTGACCCAAAAGGAAATACTGTATGATACTGCCCTGATTCAGAAAGAACGGTAGATAAAAATGCTCCTAACTGTTGACCTCGAAGGCAGATTAAATTTGGGTTCCTTCATAACACTGCTATTCAGGAAGCCTTTGGAAAGGCAAAAGAAATCCTGATGCTGAACACTGAACACTATTCTTAAATCTCCCTGAGGATACGTAATATGTGCCTCTGCTCTCAAGGGGTTTACAGAGATTCAGGCAGCCTCTAAAACGAGCGAGGAATTAAACATTTACATTTCAGGATCATCAAAACATTAGTTAAACAATCTATTTTTATGAAGAATCAACAATCCACATAAATTTCATTTTAGTTCTGGTAGATGCTGACAAGGTACGGAGCGATGGGGAAAGCAGAAGTGAAACGTGAAAAAAATATAGGTCAAGTTATGAAACCGGGTCCTGTTTTGCAACACTTGAAGATCTCAGATGTGACTACAATTTTAGGTAGCACAGGTACTGAGGATGAGTTTGAGATTCACACAGAGACAAAAACGATGGTCAGAAAACACACGAGGCAAAAGATTTTTAAAAATCCCTAGAAGAAAGTGATGGGAAAAGCAGGATTTCTGGACAGTTCTTAAATGACCAAGTTTTTACCCATCCCACCAAAATCATAGGATGATGTGAAGAATTTTTTTACATGTAAATGAAAGTCAGGGAAAAATCACACTTGTTTTGGAAATTGGAATAACCATGTTCTGGTGCAACGTCACTATAAATGATGCCTATCATGGGCAGAGAAATGCTATGAACCCAAGATCAGTCTTTCTCCAAGTGTGTGGTGTTCACAGCATTTGTCTCCCACTGATGAACCTGTTTTATATGTTGGTTTGGAGATCCTACAGTCTACTGGAGAATATTTCAACTGCTAAGTTCAAGGTGACTTTGGGTGATCTGTATACATTTCTCCTGGTTTCTCGGTTGTATCTGATACTCTCCTGAGTTTTATCACAGAGACTGTACACAACTTAAGTTTCCAAATAAGGCAACCTAAGATCGCTCATTTCAAAACAAATCAATCGTACAGAATGATCAAGGGATTCGGGGTCGGAAGATCTGCGTTAAAATACCAAACTCCCCCAGCAGCTAAGCACTTAGCGATGCTGATGTGGTTAGATTCTTTCTCTACATCTCTCTCTCTCTCTCTCTCTCTCTCTCTCTCTCTGGATATTTATCTGATCCAACTCCTGGAAGGAGTTTTATTTTTTAAAATAAGACGAGATCTGTGAAAGTACTTAGCCAACGGAGAAGTCCCTACATAGCAACAGTCAAGGGGATGGAACATTAGGGGCACCAGGACGGGAGGCAGAACACCAGGTCCTAGCTCCACGCTTAAATTTAACCGGCTGTGTGACCCTGAGGGAGCCACGCAGCCAGAGCAATGTGGCAAAATGGATGTGGATGTGGAGACAGAACCGCCTTCAAATCATGACCTGTGTACCACTGAACTTAATTAGTATCTTTTCCTTCAGCGTCCAAATTTGTGAAGAGTAGATGATAAACCTTTGGAAAGTTTCTGGGGGAATTAAATTGCACAGAGTTGGTAAGACACATACCAAGTACCTTCTCCACGATGTAACATTCCGGTGGAGCGCTCGGTACGTGAAGGTACATCAACTACTCTGTGTTGGCAGGGGAACACAGAGTCATACACCTTTCACCAGGTCGTACACGTGTGAGTTTGGCTTGGCTCACTACTCTCCCTTCTGAAGATGTCTACCCACCCTGCACGGAATTCACAGACTTTAGTCATCCTTTAAGACTGAACTCAAAGTCCATCTTCCAAGGAGAGCCTCTGCTAAGTTTCCATCCTAGGCCAACTTCCCCTATGAATTCCTACAGCAATCTCTGCCCTCAACCCATAACTAACCCCTGCTGTATTACCAATGCGTCAGTTCTCCCTGTTTTTTTGAATTCTTGTTGACTGACTGATTTGTTGGCTTCTTCTGTTTTATTTTCCCTATTTACCTCTACATCTTAAAGTTCCTCACAGTGTCTTCGGGAATGCAGGGCTCCAAGGGTAAGTTTTTTTATCTCAATTGTTGTGACTTTTCCATGTGTGCACCTGAACTCATGGTCTCCATTTTGCTGCAGTCCACGAAAATAGACAGAACTATAAAATATATGTTTCACTTTTTTCCCCAGCTTTGATTTTCAAAATGGACTTGCAAGTGCTGACTCGTTCATTCCATCCGCTACCATCCCCCAAAATGGAAGGTAAGTACAGAGTGCCGTGTTTTCAAGGTAGGAAATTCATTCATCGGGAGATGCTCACCACACTTGAGCAACACTTCACAGAAAGGTCACTGCTGCCTCTGTTTGTTATCCCTTTTCATTATGAGTAAATAAACTTCTTGATCCAAAAGTCACATTAGAGATAATTTTTGTGTAATGAAAAATCAAAATATATGTTTAAAAAACCTGAAACTAAGATTCTACAACTATATATACCTTAGTGTTTCAAGAGAAAAATGAAAACATTTAATTTGCATATTCAGACACCTCTACAGACTGACCTATACTTGAAAGATTTTGTTGGGGCGCCTGGGTGGCTCAGTCGGTCAAGAGGCCGACTTCAGCTCAGGTCATGACATGGCAGTCTGTGAGTTTGAGCCCCGCGTCGGGCTCTGTGCTGGCAGCTCGGAGCCTGGAGCCTGTTTCGGATTCTGTGTCTCCCTCTCTCTCTGCCCTTCCCCTGCTTGCTCTCTGTCTCTCCCTCTCTCAAAAATAATAAACATTAAAAAAAAGAGAGATTTTGTTGTGCATATCTACAGATGTAGCATCATATATTCAGTGACTTTGAAAAGTAGGGGTGAAATATAGTCCTATCACTACAAATGTAGCCAAGCTCTGTGTGTGTGTGTGTGTGTGTGTGTGTGTGTGTGTGTGTGTGTGTGT